>NC_084632.1:27811456-27958956 GCF_033978795.1 Nerophis ophidion | reverse complement strand
CATATTTTTTAACTCATGCTGCCAAACAAAATATTTTCAAAATCAGATTGATCACACTTGAATTTTGATTAATTGTGATTAATCGCAGTAAATGAACTTACCATCATTTACCTTCTGAGTGCATTTTGAAGCGTAATTTGCCAGCAATCACACCCGACAGAGTGTCCTCACTTATACATGTACACTGACAAGTGTAGTGAAGTGAATGTGAAGTGAATTATATTTATATAGCGCTTTTTCTCTAGTGACTCAAAGCGCTTTACATAGTGAAACCCAATATCTAAGTTACATTCAAACCAGTGTGGGTGGCACTGGGAGCAGGTGGGTAAAGTGTCTTGCCCAAGGACACAACGGCAGTGACTAGGATGGCGGATGTGGGAATCGAACATGCAACCCTCAAGTTGCTGGCACGGCCGCTCTACCAACCGAGCTAAACCGCCCCGTAGTGACGTTACCTATCTTTGCGCTATTATTAGTTATCCATATCGACATTTCAGCTTATGTGTGCTGCAATACAGCACATATGAGAGCGGTGGTGTACTGACACATTAGTGGAGAGGTTTATCTTTTATTTTTACCGATGCATGTTATAAGTGCATTTATTAGAAAAGTATACATTAAAAGTTATGGAATGCAGAAATGTTAACTTTTTTCGCCTAACCTACTCAGTGGCCTTGTGGTTAGATTGTCCGCCATGACATTGGTAGGTTGTGAGTTCAAACCCCGTCCGAGTCATACCAAAGAGTATAAAAATGGGACCCATTACCTCCCTGCTTGGCACTTAGCATCAAGGGTTGGAATTGGGGGTTAAATCACCAAAAACGATACCCGGGTGCTGCTGCCCACTTCTCGCCACTGCTCCCCTTACCTTCCAGGGGGTGGAACAAGGGGATTGGTCAAATGCAGAGGACAAATTTCACCATATCTAGTGCGTGTGTGACAATCATTGGTACTTTAACTTCAACTAAAAATATGCTTTGGGGCTATAAAGGGGGTTTTGTACAATTACTTGACTAATCAAAAAAACTAAAGATCTGATAATAAACAGTATTAATGCTAACTGGGTTAAAACTCCAGATGGTTAGTATTACCGGCGTTTTAAAACAAAGCGATCAAAAAAACAATATTGGTAACTACAAACTCACGGACTGACTGGCGCCAGTTCGCTAGCTCAAAGGCTGACATGAGAACAAGAGAGACATGAACATATTTCTCCATTAACAAACTACATACTCCAATTTATACTTATATAAACACACTGCTGTTTGAGCAACTAAACTATTCAATTGTGCACACTGAACCTACAAGCTGTGCTTTCTTAAAACAGAGTGAGCGTTTTATACTCAAAGGAATACAAGACGGAGGTATTTTTATGGTGCGTTCAAAGACCGCTGAAGAGAGTAGGACACAACGCACACCAGAAATAATAAATACTAATAGATTTGATAATGTTTTCCAAGACTAGATCTGACCAATCTCAGTCTATGAGCAAGAACTAATGAAACCGACCTGGATGAGAAACGAAACGTCTTCTAAGACCAACAGAACAATGCAGTTGTTATTGAGTGAATGCCCTAAGAATACAATGACTTGGATGAATGGGAACATCCATAGACATGTCTGTTTATTTTACTTGTTTGAAAACATACTTGGCCAAAATATTTCAATGTGTTCAAAGTACTTTTTGACCACATTCAACAATACCACAATAATAATGATAACCATAATCATTTTAGTCACAATAACTGTGATCTAAAATGTTCATATTGTTACATCCCTAGAACAAAATAATCAATAGATTATTGGATTACTAACATAATCGATAGCGCTTTGTCGTACTATTGCTAGTCATGACTCCCACTAGTCAAAGGCTGGGCATCATCACTATGGTAGTTGCAGCTACCAAATGTGAAGAAGATTTTAATTGTTTTGCCAGTATTATTGTGCTGAAAATAAATTCCAAATTCTTATTAAGTTGTGGAAGATTTAGGATTGGATTTAGGAATAGTTGTGTTTTTATTTTATTTTTATTTTTTTAATTTAAAAAAATGTGTTTTGCATTGACTGGTCTGCACATTTCCCAATGCCTAATCAGAAAAGGGGGACCCTTGCTCAGATGGCCTCTTGTTGTGTGCTTGTTGTGGAATTGCTCTGTATCATGCACTGTCACATCCATAGGCTGTATTGTGTATGTATTTGGTTGGGTCTACTGTAATCGGATAATTTTTCTCTTGTAACGCATATTAATTACAATTGACTTGAATTATCCGCAGAGAATTGGTTAAATGTGCAAAAAACATTTCCATATACATTTTTTAAAAGTATGTATGAAAATAGAATTACATTGGTACTTTTTCAATGTTTTGTGTAGTAGATGCACCAGAGGTGAGTTTCTTCAACATAGCTTTACAAATTTACCCAATGGCGCTTCATGAATAGCAGCCTTTGATCCGGGCACAGGCAATGTCATTGACTCTCAAAATGGGAGCGCAGCCACAGGGTTGCCCTTTACTCTTTTCATTCCATCTTTTCTGTGACTTCTGTTTTGTGAGTATTCATAATTAGCAGTGTGTAACACTTGACTTTTTTAGCATGGGTAAAGATTTCACAGAGCTGTTGTTGTTTGAGCACAAATAAGTCAGCTGATGAATTAATGAAGTAGTGCAGATGTAGATGACTCTTTATGTCTATAGTTTTCCTCTGTTCGGGTGGCTGATTCTTTCCCCCCTCACCGGATGCACTTCAGACTCCTCGTGTGCTGCCTATTGACTGACTTTTTGTCCATTTGAAAGCTCTGTTATATGGAGAATAAGGATTGATGGACTCTGGGGGTAGTACGCTTGGTGTGTTCCCAATTCTTCTTCTCTTTGGTGGCAGGATGTGGAATCTGACTTGGCCTGGGCTCAGAATTAAATCAGAGTTTTTTTTCTGGAGGTTGTTTTTCTCTCACTGACAGCTATATTTGAGAAGGAGCCCATAATGCTAAAGTTACACTTGAGCTCGAGTCTTGGAGTTGAAATCAAGAATCCAGTTTTGGCGGACGTCTGCATGGTTTGGCTGAGAGGAAGTCAACAAGACAGTAGAACAACATTGTGAGAACAACACTCTAAATCCAGAGTGGATTCCATAACCTGGTGATAAATGTGAACTTAAGGTGACACAGTTTTCTCATAGTTTTCTCTTAAGTGTAGAAACTCATAGAAAATCCCTTAGTTCCGCAGTAACCTTCCATCCATCCATTTTCTACCGCTTATTCCCTAACCTCATCATCATATATTTGAATTTACATGCGTAGACAATGAATGATCACAAAACACATTAAAGAGGAAACCTGCCATTATGTTTTCAAGGGATCATATTATACAGAACCACGTTTACTTTTTTGTGTACTTGCGGTCTCCATAAGTGCAGGACATTTTAATTTAAACCATTGAAGCACTGTTGATGTTTGAGACACTAGTGATTTAGGGCTATATAAATAATCATTCTTTGATTGATTGATTGATGCAGTTCGAGGACTGCTCTTTGCCAAAAATGTTTACGTAGTTTGAAGTTGTTTTCCTAATATCAAGTGCTATGTGTACAGCATTGAAGCAGAGCTTATCTAACAACGAGGGATTTTTGCCAGGACTACAACTAACAACTATTTTGATTGTCGTCCACTTAATAGTCTATTGTAACAATTAGTCGACTAATCGGATTGTAAAGCATACACCTATTCAGTGGCTCTAATTTAGCCATCGGCTTTTAAATTCCATCCATCCATCCATTTCCTACCGCTTTTCCCTTTTGGGGTTGCGGGGGGCGCTGGTGCCTATCTCAGCTACAATCAGGCGGAAGGCGGTGTACACCCTGAACAAGTCGCCACCTCATCGCAAGGCCAACACAGATAGACAGACTACATTCACACTCAAGTTCACATCATCATTTTGTGATGATGTTGTGTTCAGAAAACTGCACACAGGTAAGTAGACACAGTTCAGCTGGTGACCTTTGGCTAAAATGATATTTACACATCTGTGTTTCTCTGTTTTTAACAAGCTGGCTAAAAGGCTAACTCTCTAGATGTCCCACACGCCTCCACTTTAAATGCTTAATTTAACAAGTTATTCATGATTTTGTTGTGTTTTTGCAGTGGCCACTGCCATTTGTCTCTTCTTTTAGCTCAGCTGTCACTGGTCACGGTAAATGTAGATTTACAGTAACGCTGTAGTCACTGTAACGATGAATGTGTGTTTACAGTAAAGATTTAGTCACTTCAATGTTAGTTTTATGGTGTAGTTCTGGTTCAGTACTCTATCCTGTTTTGTGTTAAATGTGTTCCCTTTAATCCTGTATGAGGAGGCTGCATTGGGCAGCTGTTCGCAATTACATTAATCAAGATTTTAAAGCAAAGTGAACACTTTACCCTTCCGAATGTACAAACCCCGTTTCCATATGAGTTGGGAAATTGTGTTAAATGTAAATATAAATTGGAATACAAAGATTTGCAAAACATTTTCAACCCAAATTCAGTTGAATATGCTACAAAGACAAGATATTTGATGTTCAAACTGATAAACATTTTCTTTTTGCAAATAATCATTAACTTTAGAATTTGATGCCAGCAACACGTGACAAAGAAGTTGGGAAAGGTGGCAATAAATACTGATAAAGTTGAGGAATCATCAAACACTTATTTAGAACATCCCACAGGTGTGCAGGCTAATCGGGAACAGGTGGGTGCCATGTTTGGGTATAAAAACAGCTTCCCCAAAAATGCTCAGTCTTTCACAAGAAAGGATGGGGCGAGGTACACCCCTTTGTCCACAACTGTGTGAGCAAATAGTCAAACAGTTTAAGAACAACGTTTCTCAAAGTGCAATTGCAAGGAATTTAGGAATTTCAACATCTAAGGTCCATAATATCATCAAAAGTTTCAGAGAATATGGAGAAATCCCTCCACGTAAGCGGCATGGCCGTAAACCAACATTGAATGATCGTGACCTTCGATCCCTCAGACGTCACTGTATCAAAAACCGACATCAATCTCTAAAGGATATCACCACATGGGCTCAGGAACACTTCAGAAAACCACTGTCACTAAATACAGTTGGTCGCTACATCTGTAAGTGCAAGTTAAAGCTCTACTATGCAAAGCAAAAGCCATTCATCAACAACATCCAAAAACGCCACCGGCTTCTCTGAGCTAGAGATCATCTAAGATGGACTGATGCAAAGTGGAAAAGTGTTCTGTGGTCTGACGAGTCCACATTTTAAATTGTTTTTGGAACTATTCGACATCGTGTCATCTAGACCAAAGGGGAAGCGAACCATTCAGACTGTTATCGACGCAAAGTTCAAAAGCCACCATCTGGGATGGTATGGGGATGCATTAGTTCCCAAGGCATGGTTGACTTACACATCTGTAAAGGCACCATTAATGCTGAAAGGTACATACAGGTTTTGGAACAACATATGCTGCCATCTAAGCACCGTCTTTTTCATGGACGCCCCTGCTTATTACAGCAAGACAATGCCAAACCACATTCAGCACGTGTCACAACAGTGTGGCATTGTAATAAAAGAGTGCGGGTACTTTTCCTGGCCCGCCTGTCTCCCATTGAAAATGTGTGGCGCATTTTGAAGCGTAAAATACGACAGCAGAGACCCCAGACTTTTGAACCACTGAAGCTCTACATAAAACAAAAATGGGAAAGAATTCCACTTTCAAAGCTTCAACAATTAGTTTCCTCAGTTCCCAAACGTTTATTGAGTGTTGTTAAAAGAAAAGGTGATGTAACACAGTGGTGAACATGCCCTTTCCCAACTACTTAGGCACGTGTCCAGCCATGAAATCCTAAGTTATTTATTATTTGCAAAAAAAATAAAGTTTATGAGTTTGAACATCAAATATCTTGTCTTTGTAGTGCATTCAATTGAATATGGGTTGAAAAGGATTGGCAAATCATTGTATTCCTTTTATATTTTCATCTAACACAATTTCCCAACTCATATGAAAACGGGGTTTGTAACTTGGATTTTTGATGTACTTTTACATTTCCCTGCACATCACATCTGTCTGTGGTCTAGCTAAGATGATGAAGATTGGGGCAAAATTTTGCAGACATTTTTTGTTGAAAACGGAATCATACGTAAAGTGAGTTGTACAAAAAACGAGGTACCGCTGTATTAAGGACATTTTTGTACAGTGCACAGAGGCTGTTACAAGCACTACAGCCTCTCTTCTGCTATTGGCAGGACACAAATGGCTAAAGCTAAATCAAAGAGGTCTGCCTTGGCAATTGGCCATGTTGTGCTAGCAAGTAGGCCTGCATACTTGGCTATATTAGCAGGGGTTTTGTAACCATCGTGATTAAACAGTCGAGCTCCTGCGGCCACTGTAAGTCCTATACTGAAGGTTTCGAGCCAAGTGGTTCGGATGTAGCACAGAGCAGAACCTTTGTCCCCAAATGAAGAAACAAGTGGACAAGTGTGCAATTCACAAGTTTATTTACATACTTTTTGTTTGTCAGCACTCAATGGCCTTGCGGCTCTTTACATTTAACACGCGTTTTTGTGGACATAACACTCCCTCCCCTTTAAAAGCAAGCTATTTTACTTTGAGGGGTCATCTGTGACAAGTTTGACAACCAATTACTAACACAGACACTATGCATATATTTTAGGCTTTCATTTTACTGAATGCATATTTGATCTGAACACAACCTTGCGTAATGTGACTAATAACATATTTGATCGTGTTCACACACACCCTCTTTCTGCACCTGACTGGTGCTAGTGTTGTGAAAGACCCTCGTCATAAATTCCTTGCCTGTATTGGAGGCTGCCCAGTCTAGCTCCAGGGTCACAACATGAGTGTGTTCTTTCTGTTTGCATATGAGCATGGACTCTGGTTCTGTGTTACAGTAATATAGTGAGTACATACAGTATTTATGTATTGTCTATAGATGGTGGAGGTGGACACAATTAAAGGGCTCATGTGTCACCCACTGGAATGCAGACCTTTGGCCTTTGACATAGGAACATGGCCCTGGAGGGTAGAGTGTCAAACTGTCGCCTCTGAACCACAGCTAGCAGCGTGTCACGTTACTCTTATTGCTGCTGCCACAAGGTCAAAGGCTATAGGAGTTACAGCTGTGTAAGTGTGTGTGTCACAGTCATTAACAATGCAGAAGTATTACCTATGTCACAGGCTAGTCTGCCTTACAGGGCTCATGTTCTTATGTATGTATTAGATTGTTTCTACAAGCATGCACATGGATGTACCAAATTGACCCGACTATAACGAGGCCCTGTTTTTTCTAACACCTTTTTTCTGTGAAAATATTTTTACAGACAAAATCAATAGAAGCATGTACAAATACAACAACAAAATGCCTCACTTGGCATTTCTTTACATGTGTTATACAAGGCATTTACTCTACTGTACTCTATACTGGTCTCCACCCTTGCTCTCCCTTCTCAGAGTTCCTCTGTGTCTAATATTGGCAGGAAGCTGGGATAAGGAAGGCTACTGAGTGAAGGGGGAAAAGGAGGCTAAACATGGTTGGGTGAGGAATGTGAGTGAACAGCACTGTTTTCACTTGTACATTCGCCAAAAGCTTTGCCAACCCTCCAATTCAACATACAGACTTCTCAGTGTCTGGACAAGGGGTGTCTTTGTCCCCCATCCTTTGGTTACATCCTGTTCGCTCCTGCTCCCCAGCTTACTCTTCATGCTGTTGCACCTCTGCCTCCAACCTCTCACTTGTGGAACCCATAATAGAATTGCAGGTCCGGTCCCTTCTTAAAATAAAGCTTGTGGTGTTGGCACGGCTTAGCTCTGTATCTTTCTTGTCACCCTACACTAACACTCTGGTATCTGGGGGTTTATTCCATGAAATTACAAATCTTGAAAAAAAACTTGAAACTTAGCATCCATTTAGCATCGACTGGGAATTCTTGCTTGATCCAAATGAGGTTAGTTTTAAAAGCAGTCATCAAAGGACTTGCCAAGTCATGTGATGCAGACTTAATCCTCCATGAACCCATGCTCCCCTGCTGCAAGGTGTTCCCTCTAAAGTAAAAAGGGGACAGGTACGTAACTAAGGGAATGTGAATGTGGACATGGTGTTTTTCTGTCTCAACCGAATCAAGATAATCCATGCGGAATTAATCAAATCAAATGAATCGACAAATCTTTGCTTGCCCTTTAGCGTTCGTCACCAAATAAAAAAGCAACTGCATCTACTTATATTATATGTCCACTAAAAGCTGTGCACTGAAGTCAGAGTTTTTTGAGGTCTATCCTGATGTTTCATGGATATAAAACACAATGGGCCTGCTCTACTAGGATCCAAATATCACACGCTAAATGGCATAAGCAAACTATGAAATTCTATTTAGTAGGTGTATAGCAGGTGATCTAGTAAGTGATAACATGCAAAAGTGGTGCACACCACCCTGATTTATTGAATATTTTGCGCGATGGGCCCAAGCAGAAAATAATTTACCTCCACATTTATTTCATATGGTGTAACGGTCCAAATTGTGCTGTTTTGTCATGTCATGAAATAGGCAGCACACACAACCTATTCTGGACAATTTGCTATCGTGCAATCTGGATCTAGACAACAGAACCAATTTTTAGTAGGCCAAAGGTGCGTTCTGGAAAGAGCTGTTCTTGTGATGGTGCATTTGGAATGATTGAGATGCATGAAAATGTATGTTTACAACAAGTGAGATGTAACGCCATAAAAACAGCAGACACCAAAACGAATCAGTTGAATTTGAAATTGTATTGCTAAATAGACAATACATGTCTGTTTTTTAATTTCTAACCGTTCAAATATGTTAATACATACATGTAGGAGGGAGAATTTTCTATCATTTGTCTTTCAGTTCGCACGCCTATTTCAAATGCCGTTTGCTTTCTATTTGCTAATTTAAGAGACTGAGCACAAGCTTAGTAAATCAGCTTGCACGTGGTTCATAACATACAAACTTTGAGTAGATTAGGCCCTACATCTATAAGGAAAAATGGCTAAAATGGATAGAATTAAATAAAAACGTCAAATATACCCGTTATCTTTTAAGCATGGCTTTAGGTAACATAAATGGATATGGTATTATATCCATAACCAATATTTCCAGTTTTGCAGTACAGCATGTCTGAAAAAGAGTAGGAAGAAGCATAAGCTTCTGAACTTTGCGCCTATAACAATCCGAATGGTTATTTTTCCTCTTTGTTCTGGAGGACACCACGTTCTCTGTTTCCAAATATAATTTGAAATGTGGACTCGTCAGACCACAGAACACCTTTCCACTTTGCATCAGTCCATCTGAGGTGAGCTCGGGGCCAGCCAAGCCGGCGACGTTTCAGGATATTCTTGATAAATGGGTTTGGCTTTGCATAGTAGAGTTTTAACTTGCCCTTACAGATGTAGCGACCAACTGTAGTTACTGACAGTGGTTTTATGAAGTGTTCCTGAGCCCATGTGATGATATCCTTCACACACTGATGTCGGTTTTTGATGCAGTACCGCCTGAGGGATCAAAAGTCCATAATATCATCGCTTACGTGCAGTGATTTCTCCAGATTCTCTGAACTTTTTGATGATTTTATGGACCGTAGATGGTAAAATCCCTAATTTCCTTGCAATAGCTCGTTGAGAAATGTTGTTCTTAAACTGTTTGACAATTTGCTTACAAAGTGGTGACCTTCACCCCATCCTTGTTTGTGAATTACTTAACATTTTATACCCAATCATGGCACCCAACTGTTCCTAATTAGCCTGCACACCTGTGGGATGTTCCATATAAGTGTTTGATGAGCATTCCTCAACTTTATCAGTATTTATTTCCACCTTTTCCAACTTATTTGTCATGTGTTGCTGGCATCAAATTCTAAAGTTAATGATTATTTGCAAAAAAAAAAGTTTATCAGTTTGAACATCAAATATGTTGTCTTTGTAGCATATTCAGCTGAATATGGATTGAAAATGATTTGCAAATCATTGTATTCCGTTTATATTTACATCTAACACAATTTCCCAACTCATATGGAAATGGGGGTTTGTACAAAATGTCGGTGTTTGAGAACATTCAAACTCTTTATTTATTGAATCAAAAATATCGACAATCAATGATTTGGTGTATTTGCAAGAAGCTCAAATTATGTACAAATTAATTTATTAATGTACAAACCCTGTTTCCATATGAGTTGGGAAATTGTGTTAGATGTTAATATAAACGGAATACAATGATTTGCAAATCCTTTTCAACCTATATTCAGTTGAATGCACTACAAAGACAAGATATTTAATGTTCAAACTCATAAACTTTATTTTTTTGCAAATAATAATTAACTTACAATTTCATGGCTGCAACATGTGCCAAAGTAGTTGGGAAAGGGCATGTTCACCACTGTGTTACATCACCTTTTCTTTTAACAACACTAAATAAACATTTGGGAACTGAGGAAACTAATTGTTGAAGCTTTGAAAGTGGAATTTTTTCCCATTCTTGTTTTACAAACCCCGTTTCCATATGAGTTGGGAAATTGTGTTAGATGTAAATATAAACGGAATACAATGATTTGCAAATCATTTTCTACCCATATTCAGTTGAATATGCTACAAAGACAACATATTTGATGTTCAAACTGATAAACATTTTTTTTTTTTTGCAAATAATCATTAACTTTTAGAATTTGATGCCATCAACACGTGACAAAGAAGTTGGGAAAGGTGGTAATAAATACTGATAAAGTTGAGGAATGCTCATAAAACACTTATATGAACATCCCACAGGTGTGCAGGCTAATCGGGAACAGGTGGGTGCCATGATTGGGTATAAAAGCAGCTTTCATGAAATGTTAAGTAATTCACAAACAAGGATGGGGCGAGGGTCACCAATTTGTAAGCAAATTGTCGAACAGTTTTAGAGCAACATTTCTCAACGAGCTATTGCATGAATTTTTAGGGATTTTACCATCTATGGTCCGTAAAATCATCAAAAAGTTCAGAGAATCTGGAGAAATCACTGCATGTAAGCGATGATATTATGGACTTTTGACCCCACAGGCGGTACTGCATCAAAAACCGACATCAGTGTGTAAAGGATATCTTCACATGGGCTCAGGAACACTTCATAAAACCACTGTCAGTAACTACAGTTGCTCGCTACATCTGTTAGTGCAAGTTAAAACTCTACTATGCAAAGCTAAACCCATTTATCACCAAAATCCTGAAACGCCGCCGGCTTGGCTGGGCCAGAGCTCATCTAAGATGGACTGGTGCAAAGTGGAAAGGTGTTGTGTAGTCTGACGAGTCCGCATTTCAAATTATATTTGGAAACAGAGGACGTGGTGTCCTGCAGAACAAAGAGGAAAATAACTATTCGGATTGTTATAGGCGCAAAGT
Source organism: Nerophis ophidion (assembly GCF_033978795.1). Taxonomy (NCBI): domain Eukaryota; kingdom Metazoa; phylum Chordata; class Actinopteri; order Syngnathiformes; family Syngnathidae; genus Nerophis; species Nerophis ophidion. The sequence continues at coordinate 27,947,551 of NC_084632.1, read as the reverse complement.
TCAAAAGCCAGGATCTGTAATGGTATGGGGTGTATTAGTGCCCAATGCATGGGTAACTTACACATCTGTGAAGGCACCATTAATGCTGAAAGGTCCATGCAGGTTTTGGAGCAACATATGTTGTCATCCAAGCAATGTTATCATTGACGCCCCTGCTTATTTCAGCAAGACAAGTGTTACAACAGCGTGGCTTCATAAAAAAAGAGTGCGGGTACTTTCCTGGCCTGCCTGTAGTCCAGACCTGTCTCCCATCGAAAATGTGCGGCGCATTATGAAGTGTAAAATACGACAGCGGAGACCCCGGATTGTTGAACGACTGAAGCTCTACATAAAACAAGAATGGGAAAGAATTCCACTTTCAAAGCTTCAACAATTAGTTTCCCCAGTTCCCAAACGTTTGAGTGTTGTTAAAAGAAAAGGTGATGTAACACAGTGGTGAACATGCCCTTTCCCAACTACTTTGGCATTGGTTGCATCCATGAAATTCTAAGTTAATTATTATTTGCAAAAAAATATATAAAGTTTATGAGTTTGAACCTCAAATGTGTTGTCTTCGTAGCCTCAGGGATCAATAAAGTACTTTCTATTCTATTATATTCTATTCTATATTCAACTGAATATGGGTTGAACAGGATTTGCAAATCATTGTATTCCGTTTATATTTACATTTAACACAATTTCCCAACTCATATGGAAACGGGGTTTGTATTTTTATATTAGATTTCCAGTTCATTTATCTTCTATTACCTAAACATTTTTTTTATTTTACCCTTTCAATGTCTATGCACTCTCTTTGTAGTCGTGTTTGACTTTATCTTCTACTGTTACTGAATATCATTATTTAAATGTTACTGAGATACAAAGATAGTCTGGTTTTGTCAAACTTTCTAACAAAACACATTTGTGTTTTCTGCAAACAATATTAACATCAAATGTTGTTCATAAAGAGATTGAACAGTTTTTGTCCCGGTATTGATCCCTGGGGTACGCTGCAAGATTATGTATTTTTAGCGCCGTAGAAGTGTGTTCGCGTAGCTTCACGTATTTCTCCCTGTTGGTTTAGCAGCTTCTTACCTCGTTCAAGAACAACCTTCTAAAACCATACCCTTCCAATTTATTGATCAAGCTATTATGGTTAATTGTCTCAAAGGATTTGGTTCCTTCCATAAACACTGCATTTGCACACTGTTTATGATCTTTGCAATGGTAGTTTCTGTTATTTTGATTAATGTCAATTATGTTTAGATGTTAGCTTTGTATCCATTTTGGTTTTATGTGAGTGTTCCACACTTGTTTATGAATTTGTCCAGTCTACCTTTGACTGTGTGGGTTCCCCTCCAGGTACTACAGCTTCCTCCCACCTCCAAAGACATACACCTGGGGATAGGTTGATTGGCAACACTAAATTGGCCCTAGTGTGTGAATGTGAGTGTGAAAGTTTTCTGTTTTTCTGGGTTGGCCCTGCGATGAGGTGGTGACTAGTCCAGGGTGTACCTCGCCTCCCGCCCATGTGCAGCTGGAATAGATGGGTGGATGGATGTTGTTAAAAAAAAAATGTACCCACAATTTTTGAACTTGTTACCTGTACCTAGGGCTGGGCGATATTGCCTTTTTTTAATATCGCGATATTTTAAAGCCATATCGTGATATACGATATATATTACGATATTTTGCCTTGGCCTTGAATGAACACTTGATGCATATAATCACAGCAGTATGATGATTATATGTGTGTACTTTAAAACATTCTTCTTCATACTGCATTCATATATGCTACTTTTAAACTTTCATGCAGAGGGAAATCACAACTAAGTCAATTGACCAAAAGTGTATTTATTAAAGTTATTAAGCAATGACACAAACATTCAAGTCATTTCCAAAACTTAAATTGCAAGATTGTCAGAGACATTTTAAGTGTCAAATAAAAATGAGCTGCATAATAGGAAATCAAATAGTATTCATCCTTCACTATGTGGTATGTTAGTTACTAAGGTTATGAAATTCTCTTCATCCTCTAGCGAGTGACTTTTCAAATGATGCTACATATTAGCAGTAATGCTACTTTTTATAGCAACGCTTTTTTCCCCCCACACTTGACAAATTACGGTTGTCTGTTCGACATATTCCCACTTGAAGCCGAACCACCGCCAGACGATGGAAGCCCTGCTGTTTTTCTTGGGAATTAAGTTTTCCTTCATTTGTTACCAGATCCGCCGCATCTTTCTCTCGTACGGCTACTTTAGCAGCTAACGTTAGCCACGCCGCTAGCTCTCTGCCCTGCAAAGGCGTGTATGTGACGTGTGACGTGACAGTTTGCGACGAATGTGCGCCTGTTTGTCTGCGAGGAGACACAGGAAAGAGCGAGGAGAGCCTGAAGTGTACGCCCGCAGCTAAAAGTCCTGCGTGACAACATATACTCGAATATTACGATATAGTCATTTTCTATATCGCACAGAGACAAACCCGCGATATATCGTATATATCGATATATCGCCCAGCCTGTACTTCATGTAAAGTTCATATGCTGCAATAGATTATAATTATCCAATTAAACTGACATAACAAGGCACATTATTCAAATTGACTAACAGCCACTATTCAGTCAATCCATTGTGGTTGGCTCTCAAAATCCGTACTCATTAGCCTACAGGTTGATATACCATGCTTAGAATGGATTAAAGTAATCGAAAGTGTTTCTCACCATTTCAGCATTCTTTTAGTTAATGTCTTGGTTTGCCAAATGTTTTTGTTTACTGCATTCACTGCCAAAGTGTACTGTACATTGCTGTCACTAAATGGGACTGTAACTCATACATTCTGGGTCTGCTTTTTAACTTTTTGTTACCATTGTATTGTTTTCCTAGATGTTCCAGACGTTACCAATACCCTTGGCTTCTCCCCTCCCTCTAGTCCAAACCCTACTAAAAAGAGCAGCTCCATCAACTGGTCATTCCCCGACAAGATCAAGTCCCCGCGCACAGTCAGGAAGATCTCCATGAAGATGAAGAAGCTTCCAGAACTGAGCCGGAAACTCAGTGTCAAGGGCCAAAGCAGCAGTAACAGCAATGGGGGTGGGCATTTAGAATCCAGATCCCATTCACTCCGAGCCACCAGTGGGGGGTCTGAAGCCAACACCCAAATATCAGGCCCTCAAAGGTTAGCTGTATCTGGAATTGGGCAGGCCAGACGAAATGTGATCTCACGCTATCACCTCGACAGTAGCGTGTCCACGCAACACAGCTTCAACAAGAAGAAAAACAATGGGAGCTCCAAATCCACCAGTAAAGGGGGATACTTGAGTGATGGCGATTCACCTGAGCTTGTGGCTAAATCCGGGAAGCACAGCTGTGTAGAAAGTAAGTCGGGGAGAAGTAAGGACACAGATGGAAGTGGTGGAAGCTCAAAACTAAATGGTACGGATTTAGACATTGATGCTTTCCGACACTACAGCTTCACAGAACAGCCCAAATGTAGCCAGTACATTTCTGGACTGATGAGTCTGCACTTTTATGGTGCAGAGGACCTGAAACCACCTCGCATTGACTCTCGTGATGTTTACTGTGCCATCCAAGTGGACTCAGTGAATAAAGCACGAACTGCCCTGCTCACATGTCGAACTACCTTTTTAGACATGGACCACACCTTTAACATCGAGCTCGAGAATGCTCAGCATCTGAAGCTGGTCGTTTTCAGCTGGGAGCCCATGCCGAGACGAAACCGTGTCTGCTGCCACGGCACAGTGGTCCTTCCTGCACTCTTCCGGGTAACACGTTCCCACCAGCTGGCGGTCAAGCTGGAGCCTCGTGGGCTTATTTATGTCAAGCTGGGCCTGATGGAGCAATGGCAGAACTCTTTGAATGGAGGACCAGGTGGAGACCGTAACCCCCAGATTTTTGGTGTGGAAGCGTGGCGAGTGGTGGAGAGGGAGGACTCCGGACTCATGGTGCCGCTGCTCATAAGAAAATGCATCAATGAGATTGAGAAACGAGGTTATCAGGTAAGTTCAAACCCACAACGAGTATACTCTAAACTATACTTGGCCTACACAGTTTGCAAACGTTGTCGATGGATAGTCTCATTCATCCTCCATGATTTACATGTCATTTTAGGTGTATAAAGGCACATATATGAACACTGCATGTTTCTGTACCATATCTCCTCCTGAGGGCCACTTTGTGGAATTCCCCGAAATGATATAACCGACAAAAGAAATGTCGCAAAAAGAATGTCCTCTGCAGGAGACGCTGGCTCTCAGGAGAATATCACTTTAAATTGAATTGAAAATAGAGGGAGATGCATTTAAAAACAAGGTTGTGGAATACAAAAGTGGACACTAGACATCCAGTATGGCGTGCGAGGAGCGCTCGCCCTGCAGCCAGTAGTAATGCTTCATTACAAGCCTGGGATGAATGAGAAAAGGAGCTATACTACACTATGATGCCATTACCTTCCCCGGGCATTTAGTCTTTATTCAGAGAAGAGCAAAAGCAGTTATGAGGACGAGTGATGTGGTGGTGAGGCACCGATTGTGGTTTTCTTGGGTCATGGGATCGTAATAGTGGACCCCCCACACAATGTATTTGATGTGCTCTTTGAAACGCAGTAACAGTGTTCAGAAAGACGAGAGAGGCGACAAGGTTTTTTCTAATTAGGAGTCTGTGGCAGTAAAAGTGTCTGGCTATTGTTTGCAACATCACTCTAGGGGTGCATGCCAGGGGCAGCAGGTGCCTAGGGCCAACAGACAAACATTAGACCTTTAAAAGAAGGCTGACCCTGCCCGCAGGACTACTGTTTATCTCTGGTAGCATTGATGTTTTCCTTGTTTGATTTCCGCTGTACTTATTTATTATTTAATGAATGATTGGGTTTTTCTATTAATAAATAATAAATTACCCATCATAAACGCATATACCCCCCTTTATCAACTGGGATAAGGTCCAGCTTTGCCATTTTTGCTAAAGGATGGATAGTTAATATTTTAGACCAAGCGTATTGTTGTTTACATTTGATATACTTCTTTTTGGGGTCACTTAATCTGCATGTAGACTCAAATAACTGATAATTAAACCTATCATCACTGTAATCACGTGAACAGTTATGCAGATCAAATTATGTTTGAAAATACCTGTGATTTTTTTGAGAGGCATTTCTGATTGACATTATTTTGTCAAAAACCAATGCACAAGTTAGTTTGTCTGAAAATTATGTTTGCAGTTTGTATTGATAGCGATTTGGCAGAGTGCTGAGCTATTAACTACTAACGTTAGTAATCACTGAATGTATAGCCAATTGTAACAACAACATTACTGCAAATTTTTAGTTGCCTCTCTTGGACTGCTTTTGTGTGTGAGCGCACACTCTGGGCATGTACGTGTGTACAAGACAGCTGTGAGTGACTGCCTGAACTCCAGACTTTTTCCTTGAGGTGATGAAAATGCATTTTTTTCCTATACAGTACCGTATTTTTCAGACTATAAGTCACGTTTTTTTTCATAGTTTGGCCAGGGGTGCGACTTGTGTGTGAAATTATTAACACATTACCGTAAAATATCAAATAATATTTAGCTCATTCACGTAAGAGACTAGACGTATAAGATTTCATGCGATTTAGCGATTAGGAGTGACAGATTGTTTGGTAAACGTATAGCATGTTCTATATGTTATAGTTATTTGAATGACTTTTACCATAATATGTTACATTAACATACCAGGCACGTTCTCAGCAGTTGGTTATTTATGTGTCATATAACGTACACTTATTCAGCCTGTTGTTCATTATTCTTAATTTATTTTAAATTTCCTTTCAAATGTCTATTCTTGGTGTTGGGTTTTATCAAAAAAATTTCCCCCCAAAATGCGACTTATACTCCAGTGCGATTTATATATATTTTTTTCCCTTCTTTGTTATGCATTTTCAGCCGGTGCGACTTATACTCCGGAGCGACTTATACTCCAAAAAAATGCGGTAATTAGTAATAGTGAAAAATATAAACATTGAAAAATTAATAGTGTTTTTAAACCACAAACTCGAACATAAGCTAGCTGGTAGTGTTGTTATATTTTTTGTTTTTTGAAAAAAAAAAATATTTTACAAGTAGCAGAGAGTCACTTTAACTAAGTGACAGGAATTAATCAAGTAGAAAGGTATGATTTGGTTTTCGACAAAAAAATTAATTTGTCATCCTGGTTATCGTACAGCCGAATATTGTACATAACTATGTAGTTTGTTTACATGATTCTGTGGAATCGAGTGCCCAAACACAAAAATCACACACATTGCTACGTCTCTGTGCTTTATTAAACAAATAGTATGACTGCATTGTTAAATTAGTGTAACTAATAAACAAAATGTAAAATCCAGCTTATAAAGTGGAAAGAACTTAAAATATGTGGAAATTACGCGGAAGCAAAAACTCGGCCATGGGATCAACGTTCCCTCTAAGGTACACGCCTGTGCAATTGCACACTGCTCACGTGTCCTCAGCGCACGGCAAATCTAGGCCGTGCACAAAATTGAATAAAAAGATAAGCGCATAACAGTGTACACGTCTGCCGTCGCTCACATGTGCGCCACTGAATGCTCAAGGAGTTTCGGGGTTTGCTCACATATGAAAAATTGGAGGGACAATTGCATAGGAGGAGTTCGGGGAAGCCATGGAAAACGACTTAGGGACGGCTTCGAAGGGATTCTGGACCACCATCCGCCGCCTCAGGAAGGGGAAGTAGTGCACTGACCTTTACTGCGGCTACTGTGGATTGATGGAGGGAAGACCTCCTCACTCGCACCAACACATCTTCCTATGAGGAAGCAGTGCCTGGGAAATCTGTTGTGGGCTCTCCTATATCTGGGGCTGAGGTTGTCGAGGTAGTTAGAAAGTTCCTCGGTGGCAACATCCGCCCGGAGATCCTTAAGCCTCTGGATGCTGTGGGGCTGTCTTGGTTAACAAGACTCTGCAACATTGTGTGGACATCAGGGGTGGTACCTCTGGATTGGCAGACCAGGGTGGTGGTTCCTTTCTTTAAGAAGGGGAACCGGAGGGTGTGTTCCACCTGTTGTAGGATTACACTCCTTAGCCTTCCTGGTAAGGTCTATTCAGGTGTACTGGGGAGGAGGCTATGCCGGATAGTCGAACCTCAGATTTAGGAGGAATAGTGTGGTTTTCGTCCTGGTCATGGAATGGTTGACCAGCTCTATACTCTCAGCAGTATAAGTCCACACACTTTGTGGACTTAGAGAAGGCATTCGATCGTGCTCAAAGAGTATGGAGTATTGAAATGTCTGATTGTGTCAGTCCGCTCCCTGTATGATCAGTGTCAGAGCTTGGTCCGCATTGCCAGCAGTAAGTCGGACCCGTTTCCAGTGAGGATTAGACTCCGCCAAGGCTGCCCTGTGTCATCAATTCTGTTCATAACTTTTATGGACAGAATTTCTAGATGCAGTCAGGGCGTTGAGGGGATCCGATTTGGCGGATGCAGGATTAGGTCTCTGCTTTTTGCATGTGATGTGGTTCTGATGGCTTTATCTGGCCAGGAGCTTCAGCTTTCACCGGATTGGTTTGCAGCCAAGTGTGAAGCGACTGGGATGAGAATCATCACCTTCAAGTCCGAGTTGGGGAGGAGACCTTGCCCCATGTGGAGGAGTTGGAGTACCTCGGAGTCCTGTTCTTGAGTGAGGGAAGAGTGGATCTTGAGATCGACAGGCGGATTGGTGTGGCGTCTTCAGTAATGCGGAATCTGTATCAATCCTTTGTGGTGAAGGAGGACCTGAGCCGGTAGGCAAAGCTCTCAATTTACCGGTCGATCTACGTTCCCATCCTCACCTATGGTCATGAGCTTTGGGTTATGACCGAAAGGACAAGATCAAGGGTACAAGCAGCCAAAATGAGGTTCCTTCGCAGGGTGGTGGGGCTCTCCCTTAGAGATCATCCTAGAGGAGCTAGAAGTAAAGCCGCTGCTCCTCCACATCGAGAGGAGCCAGATGAGGTGGTTCAGGCATCTAGTCAGGATGCCACTCAAACGCCTCTCTCGGGAGGTGTTTAGGGCACGTTCATTTATCCGTTTACTTAGTCAAAATTATGTATTTAGCATTTTTTTCTTTATATAAAACTATTTTTTGACAATTATTTGTGCAATTATAGAGATTCTCTGTGTCATACTTGAACGTAGGTATTTTGGAAGCTTAATGAGACACAAGGAAGTATTAAGTGAATATTTTGTAAGTTGTTTCTACATTGAACTCAATTCAATTCAAAGGTTCTTTATTGACATGGGAAACATACGTTTACATTGCCAAAACTCTCCATTTGATACACAAAAATTATTGTACATTGTCGTAAAATCACTTGACTACCTCAGTACTCACTCAAATGGACATGTTTAGCACTTACAAGGACGTTTCTGTTTGCTCAGATTTCTTCTGTTTATATATTAAATTCTGCTCTGTCTTGTTGCATTATGATTGCCCTGTGTTCCTGTCTGTCCATGTTTCTTACCCTCTATACCCCCCTCAGTGTTGCTGCCATATTTCATTAATGAAATATTATGTTCACTCTGTATGAGTCTGAGATTAAGTAGAACTGGTGACAAGTAAAGGATACCCCTCTGGTTACAGGCAGACAGAGGTTACGAGAGGGTTGACACCAGATCCCGTAAGAATCCGCATACTGTCACTAAAACATGCAAGGGCAGACACAGAGCATGCACTGTGGCTTTTCAAATCATTATGCAGATCTTTGATGGTGGCTGTTTGTCAGAGTCTTTCAGAGTCACACGACCTCAGGGTTCTACAAGCTTTTAAGATGCTGGATGATTGTGGGCGTTTTGAAAAGACGACCAATAATGCCGTGTCTGACAGTGGAGTTATGGACGTGAGCACTCAATGACCATTAAAGAGACATTCTTTTTGACTGGGAGCTATCCGAGTAACCTACATATTGGCTTACAAGACAGTTGGAATGTGAAGGAATACAAGAGAGGCACTTGCTGCATTCTTGTGTACATTGGCTCTGTTTAAAAATATTTCACATTCAAACCGGACACCACAATCTTACAATCAATTATTTACGCATAGGATCCACAAGATGCCTAGCTCATGATGTTTGATCAAATAAGTATATTAATAATTCACTATAGCAAAGAGTTTACAAATACAACAATGCTCGGCTTGGACCAACTTTGTCAGAGAGGTATTAACATGTTTAATATGGGTGTGCCGATACAAATTTCGAGTATTGGCCAATATCGATATTTATCCCATGCGATATCAACACGTGAAATTAGTCAACTAATGGTAGGTAGGTAGGTATAAAAAACACCTATCTATTTATTAATAAACATCTGAAAAGGACATACTGTATACTGCATGTGCTCTCTTTAACTTGAAAAGTGGAGTGATAACTGTTTTTTGCGACACCTGGTGGCCGCAATAATTAGTTAATTTAAGTTAATACAACAAGTGGAAAGATGCAGACATGTTTGTTTTTGAATACTTTGTGTTTCCCTTAAGCAACCACTATATACTAGCAACTAGATTTATTTGATATTTGTTCATATTGACAAATGTGGTGTTTTAGAATACAATATTGTTAAATTAAGAACAATTAAAGCGTATGTCTATCCAGCCATCCAGCCATAATCTTCTGCTTACCTGAGGTTGGGTCATGGAGACAAAAGCCCAAGCAGAGAATCCCAGACTTTTTTCTCCCCAGTCATTTAGTCTAGCTCCTCTAGCTGGGAGAAGTAGTCTTCCCAACTTGTTCTGGGTCTTCCCCGTGGCCTCCTACCAGCCGGACATGCCCTAAACACCTCCCCAGGGAGGCGTCTCGGGTGAATCCTGACTTCATGTGGCTTTATCTCGATGTGGTGGAGAAATTGCCTCACTCTGAGCTTCTCCCGAATACCAGAGCTTCTCACCCTATCTCTAAGGGAGAGCCCCACCACCCGACCAGGATCGGAACGTAGATCAACTGTTAAATTAAGAGCTTTGCCTTGTGGCTCAGCTACTTCTTCACCACGACAGATCAATACTGAGGCCGCATCACTACAGATGCCACACCGACCCGCCTGTCGATCTTAGAATCCGCTCTTCCCTCACTCATGCACAAAACTCAGAGGTTCTTGAATCCATCCACTTACGGCAGGATCTCCACCCCAACCTGAAGATGGACCTCAACTTTTTTCTGGGGGAGAGCCATGGCCTCGGACTTGGAGGTATAGATTTTCATCCCCGTCTCTTCACACTCAACTGCAAAACAATCCAGTGAGAGCTGAAGATCCTGGCCAGATAAAGCCAATCGGACCACATCATCTGCAAAAAGCTTAGACCACTAAATCGGATCCCCTCAACACCCTGACTGCGTCTAGGAAATTCTGTCCATTAATGTAATGAACATAATTGTTGACAAAGGGCAGCCTTGCGGAGTCCAACCCTCACTGAAAACAGGTCCGACTTACTACCGGCAATGCGTAGCAGACTCTGACACTGATCATACGGGGAACGTCTAGCTTGTTTGGTTGCCTATGGCAGTGGTTCTCAAATGGGGGTACGCGTACCCCTGGGGGTACTTGAAGGTATGCCAAGGGGTATGTGAGATTTTTTTTAAATATTCTAAAAATAGCAACAATTCAAAAATCCTTTATAAATATATTTATTGAATAATACTTCAACAAAATATGAATGTAGGTTCATAAACTGAAAAGAAATGCAACAATGCAGTATACGGTGTTGACAGCTAAATTTTTTGCGGACATGTTCCATAAATATTGATGTTAAAGATGTCTTTTTTTGTGAAGAAATTTTTAGAATTAAGTTCATGAATCCAGATGGATCTCTATTACAATCCCCAAAGAGGGCACTTTAAGTTGATGATTACTTCTATGTGTAGAAATCTTTATTTATAATTGAATCACTTTTTAATTTTAAAATTTTTAAATTGTTTAGTTATTTATATATCTTTTTTTCAAGATAGTTCAAGAAAGACCACTACAAATGAGCAATATTTAGCACTGTTATACAATTTAATAAATCAGAAACTGATGACATAGTGCTGTAGTTTACTTCTTTATCTCTTTTTTTCAACCAAAAATGCTTTGCTCTGATTAGGGGGGACTTGAATTTTAAAAAATGTTCACAGGGGGTACCTCACTGAAAAAAGGTTGAGAACCACTGGCCTATGGCATATAGCCTATACCCTACCATGTTCAGCTTGTGTGTTCAGTTCAGCTTCTTGAGTGTGCAACCCCTTGGGTAAGCTAACCAAGATGAATATCTGCCAAAAAAGAAAATTGAAAAGCAAAATTACTTGAACAGGTTGTTTTTCCTGTAAAATAAAAAATAAAAAAGATTACAACATTTAAAAGTGTATTGTTTTTGGCTCTACACTATTTTTCTTTAGTGCAAGAGGCTGTGAAATGCCTTTTTTAATTGTAAAGGTGGCAGACCCCTGAACTAATATGCTGATACAGTCAGTAGTTATTTGTTCAACTTATTTAGTTTTACGAGTAGTGTTCCTCAAGGTTCCATTTTAGGTCCTCTCTTTCTCATCATTTGGGCCATTCAACTGGCACTTGTGTTCAGTTAAAACAAACCTGTGAGATACTCACATTTTGGCAGCGGATTCCTAAAAAACAAAAGTTTCTGTCATAGAGATTATGTTGGACTAGCTTTTTTTGCAGAAGGTCCTTAAAAAAAAAACATAGCGCTCCTGTAATGCTGATAAACTAAATAGACCAAAATCAAATGACTACTATTCTTCGCTTTCTGAAAATGTTACCATCAAAACCATGTAGACTATCCCTGCATTGTATAGTAACTCTCAAGGTTCGTGTTAATAACAATCCTGAACAGGGCCACAATTTGTAGTAGTAACTTTTGGCTCACACTCAAGTACCCATTTCCCCTTTTCCTGTGTAGTACATTTGATTCTATAAAGTCATTAAACTGATTTCAGACAAAACACTAATCCCTCTGATCCAATCATTGTTCTTACAACCCTACAAAGAATCCACATGCCTGCTGAAGAAACGTGTTTTCTTTTGGCTATTCTGAATACAGGCCTGCTGCTGCCTGCCATGTTGCTTGGCAGCCGCAGTGTGTGGAGAACAAGCCCTCTTCCGCTAACAGCTGTTACCCGCCTGTGCTTGACTCTACCCCAAACAGAGGATCTTTTTTTCTGAATGGACTTGTTGTTCATTGTGCCAACTGACTTCTGTTTACTTGCACACAAAGCTAAATCCTCAACTAATCGGTCCTCCTCTCTCGCACTCGTGTGAGGTTTAAAAAAAGAGAGGGCTCGCAAAAAGTTGCGGTCATACACTGGAGCCTGGAAAGACCAGTAGTATGGGAGTGTGTGTGTGTGTGTGTGTGTGTGTGTGTGTGTGTGTGTGTGTGTGTGTGTGTGTGTGTGTGTGCGTGTGTGTGGAACCGGGCCCTACCCGCCACTCACAGCCCACTGACCTAACATGTTGCCAAGGCAACCACACCAGTTGGTCAGCCATGCCACATACCAGACGGACACATGTACGGGAAATTATGGTATGTCTGTCGCTGGACTTAATCCCAACATAAGAAGACAATAGGTGCCAATTTTCACTATCCGATATCAATGTCAGAAATATGTTCTGCAGTTTCTGGCTTTCACACTCTGGAGACTTTTAGGTAAAGACTCATAAATGGTTTATGGTTGTTGTATGCTGTAAATATTTAACACTTTCGGTATGAGTTGTGTTCTTCGTAGGGCATAAGGTTTTTCCACTCACAGAGAATGTGGCGCTTATTCAACATCTGGGACTCTGGGCAGCTCTGCAAAGTACAGATATACATATTTGTATTGAACATTAAAGGCAGGAATGACTAACATGATTTCGATAGTGCTGTTTTGAAAATGAACTAAAGTCAATTTGACAGATTAAGAAAAACAGTGTCTGAAATTGATGCTACATTCTACAATGATCCGTAATCACTCAGTGACCTGTCATGCCCATTTAAGAGTATGTTATGCATACTTTGTGCTGTATTTCAGGAGAGCATGTGATCGTAGCATATTATGCATTTACTTTGTGAATCCCACTCGTCGCAGAATAAATAAATATCTAAGGATCAAAAGAAAAGTCAAATTGCTTCAAGACAAGTGTCCTTTACTTGAAATGTCACACGGAAAGAAATTATAGGATCCCTCCTGTTTCATTCTCTTAATAATTGGTTCTCTTGATCATTTCTCTCGAAAATTTATTTGTGTTTATGATCGAGTGGGAACAGGTAGTGAAAAATATATTTGTGGTGGGCCGCCACATTTGAATAAATATGAAAAGTATGTGAAACACAATACTTAGATAGTTGTTCTCTCTATTCTGTTTGATTCTTGCGTGAGCCACGTATGTTTACTTGATCTAATTTCAAGCGTATGTGGGGCTGTGTTTGCAGGTGGTGGGGCTCTACCGACTTTGTGGCTCCGCAGCTGTGAAGAAGGAACTACGAGAGGCGTTTGAAAGAGACAGTTATGCTGTGGAGCTTTGTGAAAACACCTATCCTGACATCAATGTCATCACAGGTAAACAATAGCACATTATGGCAACATAGTGCATCGGCACCATAACCTGACTTTTGCCAGATCTATGTAGTTCGCTGAGATCCACACAAGGATCTGGGACTTCTCAATAAGAGATGTATTTCAGAAGGCGGGGTCTTGTAAAAAAATCATTGTATGTGATTGGATAAACCAATTGTCCGTTATCTTGAATGACGTGCTACTTCAAGCACTCACATCGAAATCAACCCGTGATGCTGATGAGAGCGACACTGAGAAATCCAAAATAGAACAGCCAACCTATTGTATAATGACGGAGCGAAAAGTTCTCTGTTCATCTTTTAAAGAATTAATATTCGATAGATACGACAACCCAGTTGCAAGAGCAGAATCAATGTCAGCACACGACTCCTCGCTGCATGCCGCCATTGTTTGAATTAAACAGTCGCTTCTGCGCATCGTAACATCTATGAAATCCCACCCTGCGATCCTGATTGGTTCATTATTTTTTGCTATCTTAAAGGAGTTTGCAATGCCCTCGAGCCTAGATATTTGTGTGGAACTCAGCGAACTACAAGGATCTGGCGAGAGTCAGGTTACTAACACCACACATACTTCTTGAATATCATTTAAATTTCTACTGTGCAAGAACAAAATTATGAATGCAAGTACCCAAATCACCTACCATATACAAACCCTGTTTCCATATGAGTTGGGAAAGTGTGTTAGATGTAAATATAAGCGGAATACAATGATTTGCAAATCCTTTTCAACCCATATTCAATTGAATGCACTACAAAGACAAGATATTTGATGTTCAAACTCATACACTTTTTTTTTTTTGCAAATAATAATTAACTTTGAATTTCATGGCTGCAACATGTGCCAAAGTAGTTGAGAAAGGGCATGTTCACCACTATGTTACATCACCTTTTCTTTTAATAACACTCAATAAACGTTTGGGAACTTAGGAAACTATTTGTTAAAGTTTTGAAAGTGGAATTATTTCCCATTCTTGTTTTATGTAAAGCTTCAGTCGTTCAACAGTCCGGGGTCGCCGCTGTCGTATTTTACGCTTCATAATGCGCCACACATTTTCGATGGGAGACAGGTCTGGACTGCAGGCGTGGCTTTTTTACAAAGCCACGCTGTTGTAACATGTGCTGAATGTGGCTTGGCATTGTCTTGCTGAAAAAGCAGGGGCGTCCATTAAAAAGACGGCGCTTAGATGGCAGCATATGTTGTTCCAAAACCTGTATGTACCTTTCAGCATTAATGGTGCCTTCACAGATGCCTTGGGCACTAATGCACTCCCGTACCATCACAGATGCTGGCTTTTGAACTTTGCGTCGATAACAGTCTGGATGGTTGGCTTCCCCTTTGTTCCGGATGACACAATGTCGAATATTTCCAAAAATAATTTGAAATGTGGACTCGTCAGACCACAGAACACTTTTCCACTTTGCATCAGTTCATTTTAGATGATCTCGGGCACAGAGAAGCCGGTGGCGTTTCTGGATGTTGTTGATAAATGGCTTTCGCGTTGCATAGTAGAGCTTTAACTTGCACTTACAGATGGAGCGACAAACTGTATTTAGTGACAGTGGATTTCTTAAGTATTCCTGAGCCCATTTGGTGAAGTGATGTGAACTATATTTATATAGCGCTTTTCTCTAGTGACTCAAAGCGCTTTACATAGTCCATCCATCCATCCATCATCTTCCGCTTATCCGAGGTCGGGTCGCGGGGGCAGCAGCCTAAGCAGGGAAGCCCAGACTTCCCTATCTCCAGCCACTTCGTTTAGCTCTTCCCGGGGGATCCCGAGGCGTTCCCAGGCCAGCCGGGAGACATAGTCTTTCCAACGTGTCCTGGGTCTTCCCCGTGGCCTCCTACCAGCTGGACGTGCCCTAAACACATCCCTAGGGAGGCGTTCGGGTGGCATCCTGACCAGATGCCCGAACCACCTCATCTGGCTCCTCTCGATGTGGAGGAGCAGCGGCTTTACGTTGAGCTCCTCCCGGATGGCAGAGCTTCTCACCCTATCTCTAAGGGAGAGCCCCGCCACCCGGCGGAGGAAACTCATTTCGGCCGCTTGTACCCGTGATCTTATCCTTTCGGTCATGACCCAAAGCTCATGACCATAGGTGAGGATGGGAACGTAGATCGACCGGTAAATTGAGAGCTTTGCCTTCCGGCTCAGCTCCTTCTTCACCACAACAGATCGATACAACGTCCGCATTACTGAAGACGCCGCACCGATCCGCCTGTCGATCTCACGATCCACTCTTCCCCCACTCGTGAACAAGACTCCTAGGTACTTGAACTCCTCCACTTGGGGCAGGGTCTCCTCCCCAACCCGGAGATGGCACTCCACCCTTTTCCGGGCGAGAACCATGGACTCGGACTTGGAGGTGCTGATTCTCATTCCAGTCGCTTCACACTCGGCTGCGAACCGATCCAGTGAGAGCTGAAGATCCCGGCCAGATGAAGCCATCAGGACTACATCATCTGCAAAAAGCAGAGACCTAATCCCGTGGCCACCAAACCGGAACCCCTCAACGCCTTGACTGCGCCTAGAAATTCTGTCCATAAAAGTTATGAACAGAATCGGTGACAAAGGACAGCCTTGGCGGAGTCCAACCTTCACTGGAAACGTGTCCGACTTACTGCCAGCAATGCGGACCAAGCTCTGACACTGATCATACAGGGAGGGACTGCCACAATAAGACATTCCGATACCACATACTGTCTGAGCACTCTCCATAGGACTTCCCGAGGGACACGGTCGAATGCCTTCTCCAAGTCCACAAAGCACATGTAGACTGGTTGGGCAAACTCCCATGCACCCTCAAGAACCCTGCCGAGAGTATAGAGCTGGTCCACAGTTCCACGACCAGGACGAAAACCACTCTGTTCCTCCTGAATCCGAGGTTCGACTATCCGGCGAAGCCTCCTCTCCAGTACACCTGAATAAACCTTACCGGGAAGGCTGAGGAGTGTGATCCCACGATAGTTGGAACACACCCTCCGGTCCCCCTTCTTAAAGAGAGGGACCACCACCCCGGTCTGCCAATCCAGAGGTACCGCCCCCGATGTCCACGCGATGCTGCAGAGTCTTGTCAACCAAGACAGCCCCACAGCATCCAGAGCCTTAAGGAACTCCGGGCGGATCTCATCCACCCCCGGGGCCTTGCCGCCGAGGAGCTTTTTAACTACCTCAGCGACCTCAGCCCCAGAAATAGGAGAGTCCACTACAGATTCCCCAGGCACCGCTTCCTCAAAGAAAGACGTGTTGGTGGGATTGAGGAGGTCTTCGAAGTATTCCCTCCACCGATCCACAACATCCGCAGTCGAAGTCAGCAGAACACCATCCGCACCATACACGGTGTTGATAGTGCACTGCTTCCCCTTCCTGAGGCGCCGTATGGTGGTCCAGAATCGCTTCGAAGCTGTCCGGAAGTCGTTTTCCATGGCTTCCCCGAACTCTTCCCATGTCCGAGTTTTTGCCTCCGCGACCGCTAAAGCTGCACACCGCTTGGCCCGTCGGTACCCGTCCACTGCCTCCGGAGTCCTATGAGCCAAAAGAACCCGATAGGACTCCTTCTTCAGCTTGACGGCATCCCTCACTGCTGGTGTCCACCAACGGGTTCTGGGATTACCGCCACGACAGGCACCAACAACCTTGCGGCCACAGCTCCAATCAGCCGCCTCGACAATAGAGGTTCGGAACATGGTCCACTCGGACTCAATGTCCCGCACCTCCCTCGTGACATGTTCAAAGTTCTCCCGGAGGTGTGAATTGAAACTCTCTCTGACAGGAGACTCTGCCAGACGTTCCCAGCAGACCCTCACAATGCGCTTGGGCCTGCCAGGTCTGTCCGGCATCCTCCCCCACCATCGCAGCCAACTCACCACCAGGTGGTGATCGGTAGAAAGCTCCGCCCCTCTCTTCACCCGAGTGTCCAAAACATAAGGCCGCAAATCCGATGACACAACTACAAAGTCGATCATGGAGCTGCGGCCTAGGGTGTCCTGGTGCCAAGTGCACATATGGACACCCTTATGTTTGAACATGGTGTTTGTTATCGACAAACTGTGACGAGCACAAAAGTCCAATAACAAAACACCACTCGGGTTTAGATCCGGGCGACCATTCTTCCCAATCACGCCTCTCCAGGTTTCACTGTCGTTGCCAACATGAGCGTTGAAGTCTCCCAGTAGGACAAGGGAATCACCCGGAGGAGCACTTTCCAGTACTCCCTCGAGTGTACCCAAAAAGGGTGGGTATTCTGAACTGCTGTTTGGTGCGTAAGCACAAACAACAGTCAGGATCCGTCCCCCCACCCGAAGGCGAAGGGAAGCTACCCTCTCGTCCACTGGGTTGAACTCAAACGTACAGGCTTTGAGCCGGGGGGCAACCAGAATTGCCACCCCAGCCCGTCGCCTCTCACTGCCGGCAACGCCAGAGTGGAAGAGGGTCCAGTCCCTCTCGAGAGAACTGGTTCCAGAGCCCTTGCTGTGCGTCGAGGTGAGTCCGACTATATCCAGCCGGAACTTCTCTACCTCGCGCACTAGCTCAGGCTCCTTCCCCCCCAGTGAGGTGACGTTCCACGTCCCAAGAGCTAGCTTCTGTAGCCGAGGATCGGACCGCCAAGTGCCCTGCCTTCGGCTCCCGCCCAGCTCACAATGCACCCGACCTCTATGGCCCCTCCTATGAGTGGTGAGCCCATTGGAGGGATGACCCACGTTGCCTCTTCGGGCTGTGCCCGGCCGGGCCCCATGGGAACAGGCCCGACCACCAGGCGCTCGCCATCGTGCCCCAACTCCGGGCCTGGCTCCAGAGCGGGGCCCCGGTGACCCACGTCCGGGCGAGGGAAATCTGGGTTCATTTCGTTGTAATTCCATTGAAGTCTTTGAGCTGCTCTTTGTCTGATCACTCACCTAGGACCTGTTTGTCTTGGGAGACCCTACCAGGGGGCATGAAAACCCCCAGACAACATAGCTCCTAGGATCATTGGGACACGCAAACTCCTCTACCACGGTAAGGTAGCAGCTCAGAGAGGAGGCTTTACATAGTGAAACCCAATATCTAAGTTACATTTAAACCAGTGTGGGTGGCACTGGGAGCAGGTGGGTAAAGTGTCTTGCCCAAGGACACACCGGCAGTGACTAGGATGGCGGAAGCGGGAATCGAACCTGCAACCCTCAAGTTGCTGGCACGGCCGCTCTACCAACCGTGATATCCTTTAGAGATTGATGTCGGTTTTTTATACAATGCCGCCTGAGGGATCGGAGGTCACGGTCATTCAATGTTGGTTTCCAGCCATGCCGCTTACGAGGAGTTATTTCCCCAGATTCTCTGAACCTTTTGATGATATTATGGAACGTAGATGTTGAAATCCTTTAATTTCTTGCAATTGCACTTTGAGAAACGTTGTTCTTAAACTGTTTGACTATTTGCTCACACAGTTGTGTACCTCGCCCCATCCTTTCTTGTGAAATACTGAGCATTTTTGGGAAGCTGTTTTTATACCCAATCATAGCACCCACCTGTTCCCAATTAGCTTGCACACCTTTGGGATGTTCCAAATAAGTGTTTGATGAGCATTCCTCAACTTTATCAGTATTTATGGCCACCTTTCCCAACTTTTTTGTCACGTGTTGCTGGCATCAAATTCTAAAGTTAATGATTACTTGCAAAAAAAAAAAAGTTTATCAGTTTGAACATCAAATATGTTGTCTTTGTAGCATATTCAACTGAATATGGGTTGAAAATGATTTGCAAATCATTGTATTCCGTTTATATTTACATTTAACACAATTTCCCAACTCATAAGGTAACGGGGTTTGTATTAGAATTACTGTCAAATAGGGCTGCACGACTAATTGAAATTGAATCGACATCGAGTTTGTAATTAACCGCAAAAGGATGAGGTTTTTTTTTTGTCCTCCAATCAGAAAAGTTGAGCCCCGCGTTTTTTCGTTTTAAACAGAAAGAAAGACGTCTTACTTTTTGCATCCATCTCAGTACCTGAGCACGTTTATTTATATTTACTGTACCAGTGAAATTGACTGAGCAGAGTGACCGGTCTTTTCAGTTATTAACAATCTTTGTCTCGGCGGCGACAAGAGCGGGCCGTCGCCGCCAACACACTCACAAAAAGCCTCGCGGCCTGCCACTGAGAAGTGCCGCTAACTAACACAAGTAGGAGGAAAAAAATATGACTATAAAGCCTAATGTTCCGTTGTAGGAATATATCAGATGGGCGATATTAGCCCACCAACACGGGCGAACGAGCGAATATGTCGTCGTCATCATATGATTGCAATAAACGAAAATAAAACTTCCGACCTCAATTTTCCAAATGGGAAAAAATGCAATTTAAGATGTTCGATACCTATTTACGTTACATTTTTGCCCACAGAAATGAGTCCATTTTATTTCTTGTTTTTTTATTTATTTAGGATAAAGTTGTCTACCTTACAATTACAGTACAATTGTAAACAATTTTCCAGTGATTATAAATAAAAGTGTATATCCTTTTAAATGGTTGTTTTCATTATTATTACACATTATGATTACATTACATTATAAACACCGTATGGTTTTCATCATATATTTCTCCATTAAAGAGCATGATGTTGACTAAATTTAATTTTGCAGTTTAATGCATTTTTACGTATAAAATATAAAAATCGCCAATCGAATCTCAATTTTGGAGAAAAAAAAAGCAATTCGTTTTTGTCTCAAAATCGTGCAGCCCTGCTGTCAAATGATTTATTGTTATATTCTGATTATTAACACTTTGGAATGTGGATTGATTACGGATTTGTACTCACTATTATATACAAAAATAACTTATAAAAGACCCCAATAGTTGGACACAAATGCATTTTATCGTCAGAATGTCATTCAGGAATTAAAAAAAAATGTTTTACTTAAATGCCCGTCATTTACTTGCTCAACACCTGGTAGCATTTTCATATGATTAAGTCCAATCAGGATTTATTTTGATGTGAAATGTATCAGCGAGCACACAATTCAATCTCATCACTCATGTTTGCATTGCATGTGTTAACTCTTTATTTTGACAGCCCTAATGATTATTTTAATTCCATTAAATTGATATTAAATGTGACATAATACAATACATTGTCCGCCCAATCTGATTGCTTATCTTTTATCTTTGCTGTAAATTTTCGTAAATTCTGTTTATTTCCTTTATTCTTGGTGTGCAAGTAGACTGATACAATGTACCGGTAGTTATCATTTGACGAAAAAACAACATGAATATTGCAACACAATTATTACAAAAGGCCACATTTTTGGGGGAAAAATGTATATCTGTTGAAAATTTTGCACAAAATAATAATACTAATAATAATTTACAATGGGGGTTGAATATTTTTTATTGTTAGCCAAAAGAACAATGGAGTTGTAAAGAGGTCACTGTATTTAGGGCTGCAACGATATTTCGATTAAAACCAATTAGAAAAAAGCTTTAATTTAGTTATGTCGCTTCGATTAATTGTTTAATGAGTGTAACTAATAAATTTGATCAAATCTAGACTGCATGGAGTGCCCGGAACTTTAAAATTTGTGGACATAGTTTCTGCACCGCGGCTGGAATAGGCGCACATTGGAGTGGTGGTTTGCTGTGATCTTTGAGGAAGAGGTTTTTATTGAAAACAATGCATTTTATTATTAATCCACCCATGTTAAAAGTGCAATTTAAATTTTGATGATGTGCATTTATTAGGAAAAAAATGATTTCCCCAAAATACGCAGAAGCTATGAAGTAGAGTTGGGAATCTTTGGGCACCTCAAGATTCGATTACAATTACGATGCAGGAGCTACAATTTCAAGAAAAATGTGATTATTGATGCAGCTTTAATTTATATCTATTGATGTAGTTTTAAAAAAAATCATGTCACTAAATAAGCATTTATCACCTGCAACTTTAAATTACAATGCATTTGTAATAATAAACAGTTAAATTAATTCCCACATTTGTTAAAATAATGGAAATGCGTGCAGAACTGCAACATAAGTGCCCTGAAATAAAGAAACTGGTCGGATCTCTTGGTGAGTTGACTCGCTGCAGTCAGACACATTTTAGAACTGTCTGCATTACTTTACAATACAATACAGCTATCAATTTATTGTAAATTGATAGCTGCAGCCCAAGGTGTACAACAACATCCAACTAATAAGGCACCTTGCTGTTTTGATCTAGTGCAATGAATAAAACGCCCACAACCTCCAAGAACATGACTGAACTGGTGTGCTTTTGTCTGATAAGTCAACACATGTGTGTCGTATGTGTCTATGAGCGTGTAATGTTTGTTGTTGAAGCATTCCAGAAGTCAACATACCAGTATAGACTGGTGCCAAAAGGGAAGGGCCCACACACACTCTCACTATCAGACAGTGCTGTACATTCTGGTCATTCCTTCTTCCACGGGCTCCTCGTTGATACATGTTCTCTACTGTCCCTTTTAGATCCCATTGAAGTCACATCAGGACCTTTTTTTTTTGTTTCAATTAGTGCAACATAGTGTTATAGTTGTACCACTAGTGATACAAATTGTGAAAAACTGCAAAAAATTAAAATGCTTAATTTACTGGCTATCATACTATTTTGTATTCATTTGTTCTACTACAACTGTTTTTTCAATATTATTTTTTTAATCTCCAAAGCCGTATGTAGATTGCATGTTGTAGATGACATAAAGGTAGGCTGGTTACGTTAAAAAAAAAAACCTGTGTCACTTGGATTGAGGGATGGCTACTGCAGTGTGACAAATTTGGGTGGGGAGGGGTTTAGTAAAAAGTGACTTAGTCATTATTATTGCCAACAAAAAGAGGAAGAGACGGTGGAAACCCCTGTTCATTTAGGAGCCGCTGTTGGTTTTAGGAAGAGGCCCCGCATAGGCCTTGTCCTATCATCTCCGCATTGATTCGCATGCATTTGCATGGCAGGGCAAAACACACAGTTAACAGTTGAGCAGGTTTGCAAAAAAGGCCCAGCACCAATGCGGCTTGTTGGTTTTTGCTTGCTGCCTGAATTTGCCCTGCCAAGCGAGTTGCAGATGAGTCTGTATGAGAGCAGCAGGGCAAAGGGGAGGCAAATGCTACGCTTCACTTCATTGTACTATGAATTAATTAAGTTAATTTTTAATCCCTCTTTTCGAACAAAAATGGCTAGTTTCTAATTTAAAGTGTGTACATCTACTTAAGGGAGTAGTGCTGAGAGCGCTGGATTGTCACACGGCTAATTTAGAAGTGGAGCTAGCAAAAAGGATTATCCCAGGGGTCAGGGTTCAATACAAAGCTTGCAAAACATGCGCAGTGCGTGGCTCGCCATTGTTTCAAGTTGCAAGCACAGTTCATTGAAAGAATTCCAAAAAGTGCTGTTAAAGTGAGGTGCACAATGTGGACAATTAATATTTTCATCAACTTTGAAGGGTCAGGAAAATGGTTTGGCAAGTTTTACTGCCAGCTTTTTCACTTAAAATCCCAATTAAGAACTTTCAGTTTTGGTGGATTTTGGCGGCGCCAGTGGACCAAAGCGGTGTTGTTTTGCCAGACGAAGACCACATCTCTATGAGGTATATTGCGTATAGTACTAAACTGACACAATAATACCACAATGATTCAGTATTGCTGATCTTTCCACAGTAGGAACCTACATGTTTTACTTAAACGTTATATTTGGGGTTTGCAGTCATCACATTGCTTTTTCTTTTTACTTTTGAGTTTGTTGCTAGGCTGGTCATGTTAGTGCGAAACTGCAAACTATGCTGGTGGTTAGTTATTGCTACTATGCAAATTTCCGTGGTAGCAATATCATTTTGATTTAAGCATCTAAAGTCACTTACTAGTTTAACAGGAACAGAGCCAAGGCAGGGTTGGTCTAAAATCTCTCGTCTTTGAGCTCGATTGTAAGCCAGGCCACTGTTGATCCTTGATTGTCCCTCCCTTTTACTTTTTTTGTCTTCTGAGACAAAACCTTTAATTTCTTTGGTTGTTTTGGAGCTTCTTCCTCTTCATTTAGTTTTCTGGCGGCAAGCAGGCGTTCGCATCGACTTCCGTCTTTTTAACAAATAGAGAAAGGGGGAGTGACATATTCCGCAATGCAAGTCAGAACATTTGCACCTACTCAGTGGCCTAGTGGTTAGAGTGTCCGCCCTGAGATTGGTAGGTTGTGAGTTCAAACTCCGGCCGGCCGAGTCATACCAAAGACTATAAAAATGGGATCCATTACCTCCCTCCTTGACACTCAGCATAAAAGGTTGGAATTGGGGGTTAAATCACCAAAAATTATTCTTGGGTGCTCCCCTCATCCCCGAGGGTTTGGAACAAGGAGATGGGTCCAATGCAGAGGACACATTTCACCACATCCAGTATGTTTGTGACAATCATTGGTACTTTAACTGTCATTTTTTGTGCGGAAGGGTTCTTAACGCCCTCCTCAATGACGCTAAATGCCAGTAAAAGCGATACAGACCCCTCAGGCTATGACAGAGGTGTCATTCAACTAGGTGTACATCCATGTATCATCCCAAAAAGTTACTTAGTGCTGCATTAAAGGGGAACTGCACTTTGTTTTTGGAATTTTGCCTTATGTTCACAGTCCTAATGTATGACAAGCACACATATGTTTTCTATTTTTAATGCATTCTAAATAGCAAATAAATGCGATCAAAAGTCCGCTTACAGTGAAGCCATATGGGATTGCGCTATTCTGCCTATAAAGCGATCTAAAAACATCCAAACACCTCTATTAAGGCTTTATATACACCCTGTAAGTATGTAGGTAGTAACAAGCACATTCATTATAGCATACATGATGCATTAGTTTCAAAAACACATTCGCTATTTTTTCCAACATCACTGATTATTACTCCCTGCAGACTTCTTTAGCGCCAACAAACATGATAAAACATCAGTTACTGTGCAACGTCTGCTGTCATCAGAATGCCGATTGATAGTCTTCTTATATTCCCGTTTAGATAAAGAGTGACTCATAAACCTTGTGAAGAAAAAACGGGGTGAGACCAAGTGCAGACCAAGCAGCTTTTCGTGTCTTTCTCGCCATTTCTGGGTCTAAATTGGATGCCACAGTTGGAAAATTTGTCAGTTAATGTCCTCATCTGTCCAGGTTATTTATGATCTAGAATAAACTTCCACCAGCTCTGAAGCGAAGCAGCAGTTAACCAGTCGATGATGGACAAGCGTTTTGCTCCCTGTTTGATAATGCGCCACTAAAAATAGTTTGTCTGGGTTGCGCTTATAACAACAATATGATTAATACTTGGTTAATATTCAAGTCACAAAATGTAAATGTAGTATTGTTCGCGCTTTCTAGATTTTTTTTTTAGAGGGCATTATGGACGGAAACGAAGACCTCCCTTTGCCTCCATTGTAAGCCGACTTTTATTTATGTTTATTTACAAGTTACAATGCAAAAAATACACCCATTGTCTTGTTTCTCATTATGATTGCGAACAATAGGCAAAATTCCCCAAAAAGTGCAGTTTCCCTTTAAATACTTAAAATGTGTCTGATACTGTGCTTTGTGCTTACAGTGGTACCACTACTTAAGGGGATTTTAAGCTAAAAGTTGTCTCATGATTAATTGTAATGTTTTAAGTTGCAAGCAAAACATTTTAGATACAAGCATCCCTGCCATTAGTTGGTGGGGAACCCTGTATAAAAAAGTTGTTTCCAACAATTGGAACAAAGAAGGTGAGTGTTACGGACAATACTAAGAAGAAGAAGCGACGTTGATTTCAGATACAATTATTTTGAGTTAACAGCTCCAATTAAGCTTGTAAATTGAGCCAGGGGCACAACTTTAGGAGGTCCCTGTGAGCCTGGATTAGGGCAGGTACATACATGGCAAAGCCGGGCCCCTCACCTGGCTGCGGGCTGGGCAAAAAAAAGCGCATTACTGTTGTCTATCCAAAAACATTTTATAGAATGTAATTTGTGATAAAGTGATGCACAGTTTATTGTATTGATTTCATTGTATTCAGTTACCAAAAACAATACATTATTTACCATATAATTAAACGCTACTGAATGTGGTTCCTCGATGAGGATGATGCCGCTTATTGACTTCAGGTATTAGAGCTGTTGGCGATAAATTGGGGGTGTTTAATTTGCCTTATCTGACATGTCTTTTCCATAGCCTGCTTCCCTTCTTTACTCCCGCCCTCTGTTTTACTCCAGTGAAGACATGGAAAGTCATTAACAAGTGCCCCCTTTGTTGCCGAACAAACACAGATGGTATTTGGCTCATGCATGGGGGATTAGCTGAACCTTGTGCAAGCCAGGGAATCAGGCAACCCCTTTACAAAGAGCTCCAAGCCTACGTGGGTGTCACCTATAAGTTGGGGTTTGAACATGGTGTGACACATCTCTGGGGAGTGTACACATGGTATAAGAGCACCAATATAGTAATGTAGTTCGAAGTTTGGTTTATGCATTAGAAGAAAGGTTGGAAACCGTGGAAAAGCTGCAGACACAACAGGATGTGACTTTGACGTGCCACGGGACGAAGCAGGGACACACACGTCTCAAGTGAAAACCCCCCCCACCAAAATAAAGTTCTGTGGGGCGTTCAGGACAGCAGGGAGGGGGGCTGGATGGAGAACAAACTCGTTTTTGTTCTCCAGGCGGTGTTGACTGCGGCACTGACAAGGGGAGTGACCTTCCACTTTGTTTAAACAAGAGGTTAAAGGTAGGGCCGTGCCCCAGTGCATTGTGTGCCTTGTAGTGTTTGGTGGCACATTCAGAGCACTAAAATGCTTTGACTTCACAATAAAGTCAAATACCTGCAAACATGCTAAGATGGTTGGTTACCAAATAAATGTACACTATATGGACAAAAAGGATAGTTGACTTCCCGTTTGCAGCTGTAACTCCACTCTGGGAAGACATATGTTACATTCTAGAGTTTGTTATAGGTCTTTTTTACATTTTACTTCGCGATGTCCCGATCACGATCATGGGAACAGATTGGTGCCATTATTTCCCAATATTAACTGATTGGTGATCGGCTGATGAGCTTGCGTGTCTTGTCAGAACACCGGCTCGAATTTGAGAGCAAGTTGCAACAAATGCGTCTTCTATCCACAGTAAGCAGCCGCTTCTAAGATATTAATCCTCACCACTATAGTTTATTTTAAGTACCATTACCACTGGAAGATTATGAATGGCCAAGCATGCTACTCCCACACACTTACCAAACAAGACAACCCAATAAGCTAACTGCTGAAGCTTCAAAGTAAAGTAAGGGTGATGATCCATATGCTGATACTATTGATACCTAGGGCCTGTTTTACTAAACGTTTGCAAGAACTAAAACACGTAAACTAATACCATTTTGCATCCCTGTCTTCATTAATATGCTTAATATATGCTGCTCAAAACACCCACAATACAGGGAGGAGAACATGGAAATATAATCAATTAGCACTCACAATGTGATTAATGAACACTCAACGCCGTTTTGGGAGCTGTATTTGGCATTTTACTTTGCACGTTAGAAAAGGACGTGCTAACTGACAGAGTTCCACACAAGGAGTGCTCGCGCTGCAAAGACAGATGATGGACAGAAAATCCTCTGTCCTACGTCAACATATTTGGATGGTCAGAAATAAAAAATATTAGTCACATCATCTAGGTTATGTTAGGTTAAGTTTATTTTTGAACGTGTATAAAGTTTCAATACGATACATCACATATACACAGTTTTGTTTTTTTCCTTACATGTCCAAAAAGGAGTAGGAAGAAGCAATGCTTAGTCAACTCTACCCCCTTTCTACTTCACAGTAGTTACTGACACATATATTCACTTCCTGTTCTCAATTTGTAAACAATTTACATCCATGAATTCTTAACACAACAGTTCTCTTCATGAATAGCTAAGTCAGTTATGATTCACCCAATGAAATGAAAGTTATATGATTTTTTAATAAGTTCAAGTCATGATTTTTCTTCTTTGTACTTTGTAAACACTTGTAGTTTGAACAGTGTCTTGAATTGGATCATATAAGTACATTGTTTGACTTCTTTACCTAATCCATCCCATAATTTAATTCCACATACAGATATGCTAAAAATTTTGAGTGTTGTACATGCATACAAGTGTTTTAAGTTATATTTTCTTTTTTTGTTGAGAATAATTATTGTACATTCTTGGGTAGCAGGTTATAGTTTGCTTTTTACATCATTTTAGCTCTTTGCAAATGCACCAAGTCGTTGAATTTCGGGTTTTTTTTATTCAATAAATAAAGGTGTTTTCTATATCCAATTATTACCATTATGTGTTGGTGTCATTTAATATTGTTTTAATGACGTTCGTTTTTTGACAAAGGATATACAAACCCTGTTTCCATATGAGTTGGGAAATTGTGTTAGATGTAAATATAAACGGAATACAATGATTTGCAAATCCTTTTCAACCCATATTCAGTTGAATGCACTACAAAGACAAGATATTTTATGTTCAAACTCATAAACTTTATTTTTTTTTTTTTTTATAATAATTACCTTAGAATTTCAAGGCTGCAACACGTGCCAAAGTAGTTGGGAAAGGGCATGTTCACTACTGTGTTACATCACCTTTTCTTTTAACAACACTCAATAAATGTTTGGGAACTGAGGAAACTAATTGTTGAAGCTTTAAAAGTGGAATTCTTTCCACAGTCCGGGGTCTCCGCTGTCGTATTTTACGCTTCATAATGCGCTACACATTTTCGGTGGGAGACAGGTCTGGACTGCAGGCAGGCCAGGGAAGTACCCGCACTCTTTTACTACAAAACCACGCTGTTGTAACACGTGGCTTGGCATTGTCTTGCTGAAATAAGCAGGGGCGTCCATGATAATGTTTCTTGGATGACAACATATGTCGCCCCAAACCTGTATGGACCATTCAGCATTAATGGGGCCTTCACAGATGTGTAAGTTACCCATGCTTTAGGCACTAATACACCCCCATACCATCACAGATGCTGGATTTTGAACTTTGCGCCTGTAACAATCAGGATGGTTATTTTCCTCTTTGTTCCGGAGGCCACAAAGTCCACAGTTTCCAAATATAATTTGAAATGTGGACTCGTCAGACCACAGAACACCTTTCCACTTTGCATCAGTCTATCTTAGATGAACTCGGGCCCAGCGAAGCCAGCGGCGTTCCTTGGTGTTGTTGATAAATGGGTTTTGCTTTGCATAGCAGAGTTTTAACTTGCACTTACAGATGTAGCAACCAACTGTCGTTACTGACAGTGGTTTTATGAAATGTTTCTGAGCCCATGTGGTGATATCCTTTACACACCGATGTCTGTTTTTGATGCAGTACCGCCTGAGAGGTCAACGGTCCGTAATATGATCGCTTACGTGCAGTGATTTCTCCAGATTTTCTGAACCTTTTGATGATTTTACGGGCCGTAAATGGTAAAATCCCTAAATTCCATGCAATAGCTTGTTGAGAAATGCTGTCACCAATTTGCATGTCGCACTCTCTCTCTCGAGAGAGTATTTAGGCATGTGTGCATGCAATGTGTGTCAGGCGCTAATAAGGCTTATAACACAAAAGTAAACCCCCACACACACTGACTCAGAGTATGCTAATCATTTACCTCCAGCGGCTGTATCCTCTATCCACTATAGTGCATGTGCAGGTCGACGCACACGCACTTCACAAATAGAAATGCTTTACTAAGGCATGTCTGAATTTGCTCACGTGCAATCAGATTCCCCGTGATGAGAAAAGCAGATTATTTTATCTCCTCGAATTCTCGGCCCAGATTGATAACAGGAAGTCAGACAACGTCCATAAAAGCATTTCCCTGTAATCTGTTGTAAAAATCAGTATGTCTTCAAAAGCAGTATGTTTACTACTGCTTATCGCGTTATCCTCGTACCAGATGTCTGACCTAACGTGACAAAGATAACCAAAAAACAGAAGCTCTGAAGAATGTGTTTTGGTGTTGGCGGGGAAAAAAAAGGAGAAACATGCCACAACTTCAAATGTGTGTGTGCTTAAGGCAAAAAAACAAACACTTTATGACGTTTAAAGTGCATGTTTGTTTCAAATCCTGTTAAAATTTGACCGTGGGAGCTTCGAATGTGCACACCAACATCACAATGCGCTTGTGTGCGTGCGTGTGTGCGTGTGTGTGTGTGTGTGCGTGTGTTATTGCTGTGTGTTGATAACAAATACCACACTTTGTACAGTACTTATTACCTCTGCCAAGGAACTGGTGTTCCCACTTGTACGGTTTGATTATTTACTAAAAATACAAGACTTTGTTTGATAAATATGGGTCATTGTAACTCTCAAGAAAAAAAACTTACATTTCTGTCCTTTAAATCTGATCAAACGCATAATGAACTATTTAAAACATGTATTAGCGCATCTCAGGTAACTTTTTTTTTTTTTTTTTTTACCAGGCTCCCAGCCAAATATAACTTTTTTCAGTAACATAACTTTTTTGCCTATTCCTAGCAAACACATTAAATATTGCAACCTGTCATTTATGTTAATAGCATTTTGACACAATGATTCAACTAGGAATATTTTTGGTAACAGGACTGTGCTGAGATTTTACCCCACCCTCCAATCATTGTATCAGCAAATATTATCAAAGATACAGAACAAATAAAGGAGTTAACCTACTTTTGGCTTTCCCATGGCCTGCAGAGAATTTGAATGATGCAACCTCCTGTGGACCAGGTGACTTGCAGAATATTTGGATAACAGTACTGGGTGAAAACTCCCCAAAAATGTCAGAAATTTAACTAAATTGTTATTTGTTTTTTTTTAAATAAACCTAAAGTATAATTGGGGTAAAAGGCAACACAGCTACAATATGTAAATAATATATAAAAAATTGTTAAGGATGTCAATGATTATTTTTAAGTCTAAATTAAAACTAACAGCAAATGCTATATTTTTCAGTTCAACATAGTTTAAATTAATATTTTAAATCATATTTATTAAATCAGAGACCAGACTAGTATGCAGAACACTATGCTTACTAAGAACTGTATTTTGCAAGTTAATTTTATCATGTATTTATTCTACATTTTATTTAATGGGGACACACATGGCACCGATTCGGTGGAATGGTTCCTTTGCTGAACTTGTAGAACTCGATCCAATGAGGAGGACATTTAAATAAAATTTAACTACATTTCTCAACAAGAATTTGGTTTGGAAAGAAATTTCAACTATGCACTTTCACATGTCCAGTGCAAAAGCTGTTTAGAAATTAAGTCTGAATAGTATTTGTATTTTTATCACAACCGTACGTTGTATTTTACTGTAAATAAAGACTGTGTTTTTTTATTTTTATTTGGACATGGTTGAATAGAAAGTCCTGAGTTCAATCCCGGGCTCTGGATTTTTCTGTGCGGAGTTTGCATGTTCTCCCCGTGACTGTGTGGGTTCTCTCCGGGTACTGCGGCCTCCTCCCACCTCCAAATACATGCACCTGGGAATAAGTTGATTGGCAACACTAAATTGGCCCTCGTGTGTGAATGTGAGTGTGAATGTTGTCTGTCTATCTGTGTTGGCCCTGTGATGAGATAGCGACTTGTCCAGGGTGTACGCCGCCTTCTGCCCGATTGTATTTGAGATGGGCTCCAGCGCCCCCCACGACCCTGAAGGGAATAAGCGATAGAAAATGGATGGATTGATAGTATTTGTATTTTTATCACACCCGTACGTTGTATTTTACTGTCAATAAAGACTGTTTTTTAATTTTTATTTGGACATGGTTGAATAGAAGGTCCTGAGTTCAATCCTGGCTCGGGATCTTTCTGTGTGGAGTTTGCATGTTCTCCCCGTGACTGCGTGGGTTCTCTCCGGGTACTCTGGCTTCCTCCCACCTCCAAAGACATGCACCTGGGGATAGGTTGATTGACAACACTAAATTGGCCCTCGTGTGTGAATGTGAGTGTGAATGTTGTCCGTCTATCTGTGTTGGCCCTGCGATGAGGTGGCAACTTGTCCAGGGTGTACCCAGTCTACCGCCCAAATGCAGCTGAGATAGGCTCCAGCACAAGCAGGACAAAACGAATGGATGGATGAATAGATCATATGACCATCTCTTGATAGGGTTATTATTTTAGCTTTTAATTTTTTTTATTTTTTTGGTATCGATTACTAAAATAACCGATACTATTGATTATTTTAGTAAACGATTATCTAGTCTGTTTGATTAATTGAGTAATCAAATAAAACAAACTTGATATCTTAAATGCATATTTTAGGGAAAATAGTTAAAATAAACGTTAGTTGTTTTTTTTACCTGTGATTCCCTTTATTCTTTTTTCTAACAAAGGCACATCATTAACAATGAAACTGTAATTTTAACATGTATGCATTAATAAACACTCGCACACCAGCGCTTTCACATGCAGCGGCCTTTCAGAAACTACATTTGCATATTTAATATTCCAGGCACTTTGAGGCCAAGATTAAATGAATTTTTATTAGTTACACTTATTAAACAATTAATCAAATCCCTGTACTATAAATACCAATTTTTTTTTTTTATAATCAATTAATTGTTGCAGGCCTACTTGTAATCACGATTGTTAGCTGATTGACTTAAATAAATATAAATGTTATGGGCTATTTTTAGTGTTTGTGTGTGTGAGTCTGTGCATGCTTTTACTGATTAGAATCCAAACACGTCTGATTCATTGGAGCTTTACAGTGAGTTAAATGTAGAGCCTTCTTTCCCTATCTAATCCTATATTGTCAAGCTCTTTGCATCCTCCTCCTAATTGGAAGAGCAGGTTAAGGTTATGCTATTTTTTCCTATTTCATTTTATATTGCACACTTTTCGTCTTGGCGTTTATCGTTGTGAGGACCCTCAGGAGTACACTGAACAGGCTCGCCAAAAGAGCATAGCTGGCACTTAATGGGATTAAAAAGTGACTGTTAAATTGTGCTCTTCATTCTACTTACTGAGCTGGAGTGATATGATGGGATTTATGGCATACTGTACTGTTGTTTGCTATAAATAGAAGGCAAGACGATAATACTTCGGTAAGTAGGAGTGAAAAGTTGCGGCAGTGATAAACTTAGAACTTCCTATATCCGTCATTCTAAGTAGACAACAGGAACTTTGGGAATAATACAAGCACTAAGTTGACCTGATTCATGTCCTTCCTGTCTTTGACGTTGGTTACTTGGCAACCATCTCTTTGGAATTCCATTTATGTTTAAATCTCACAAGATCGTCACATTTTTCATTTTACTTAAGCAATGAATCATATACATTTGTGGTGTCAGTACTAATCGATTAAAAAATAGCAAAAATCTAACTAAAATTAAAAAAAAAAAATGTATATATATATATATATATATATATATATATATATTTGTTTTTTTTTCTAACCGAATACGTTGTGCGATTCAGAATCGATTCTCATTTAAAAAAAAATGTTTTTTAAATTTTTTATTTCTTGTAAAAAAAAAATTTTTTTTATCAATCCAACAAACCACTACACAGCAATACCATAACAATGCAATCCAATTCCAAAACCAAACCTGACCAGGCAACACTCAGAACTCCAATGAACAGAGCAATTGAGAGGAGGCACAAACACGACACAGAACAAACCAAAAGTAGTGAAACAAAAATGAATATTATCAACAACAGTATCAATATTAGTTAGAATTTCAGCATAGCAGTGATTAAAAATCCCTAATTGACATTACCATTAGACTTTTATAAAAATTAAAAAAAAAGAACACTAGTGTCACAGTGGCTTACACTTGCATCGCATCTCATAAACTTGACAACACACTGTGTCCAATGTTTTCACAAAGATAAAATAAGTCATATTTTTGGTTCGTTTGATAGTTAAAACAAATTTACATTATTGCAATTAGTTGATAAAACATTGTCCTTTATAATTATAAAAGCTTTTTTTTTTTTTTTAAATCTACTACACTGCTAGCATGTCAGCAGACTGGGGTAGATATTGCTGAATATCCTATGTATTGAATGAATACAGAATCGTTTTGAATCAGAAAAATATTGTTTTTGACTCGAGAATCGCGTTGAATCGAAAAAAATTGATCACGACCCCAAGAATCGATATTGAATCAAATCGTGGGACACCCAAGGATTCGCAGCCCTAATATACATATATATATATATATATATATATATATATATATATATATGTATATATATATATATATATATATATATATATATGTATACATATATATATATATATATATATATATGTATATATATGTATATATATATATGTATATATATGTATATATATATATGTATATATATATACATATATATCTTTATATATATATATTTATATGTGTATGTATATATACATATATATCTTTATATATATCTATATGTGTATATATGTATATATATTTATATGTGTATGTATGTATATATATATATATATCTATATGTGTATATATGTATATATATTTATATGTGTATGTATGTATATATATTTATATATATATATATATATATATATATTACATGTATTTATTTTTTGTCCTGTCCAGCAACTGAAGCAAATCACATTGCTGATATAGATGCCTATATTTACTGTACAGATTTACTTTAGAAAAGAGAAGTGTGGGATACTTCTATTGTTGCCTTATTTGTTTTTGACTTTATTAAATGTTTGGGTTAAAATGTATTAAACAAAACAAAGTTTATTTTAAGTCATTTATAAATTCATCAGAGCTGCTATCTGCTTTATTGAGAAATGTAGTTAATAATAGAACTGGCAACCAATGTTATTAAAAGATGATTTTGAATCGAGAATCGATTTTTAATCAAATTGTTACCCCCAAGAATCGAATCGAATTGTGTGGTGCCCAAGGATTCACAGCCCTAATATACATGTAGTTCCCATACTGTTTATTTTTGTAATGTTTTTGACAAGTCAATACATGTATGGGACAGATTCCAAAATTGAATGTGCCCTCATTGGGCCAAGCCGCAGTCCCCAACAATATATCAGATCAAATCAAACTTTATTTATAGAGCACTTTTCATACACAGGCAAGTGGCAACTCAAAGTGCTACACAGAAGAAAAAAAAATGAAAGAAAATAAAGTAGTCTAATATTTTTTTGGTATAAACACTGTCAAACAGATGCTTATACCCTTCCTTTTCATTGTATATGATTGGTAACACTATACAAAATATTTCACAGATAAACTTAGAACAGGTATATTAAGCTAACTTGTTTGGGGGCCCAAATTTCCAGATAGCTAGACCGTGGGGTCGGACTTATTGTTTATACTCCAGAAAACCAGCAGCCTCTACAGGACACATTTTATTTTGGTCCATTTATTTTGTCCATTTGTTTTTTCAATCCCGGGCTCGGGATCTTTCTGTGTGGAGTTTGCATGTTCTCCCCGTGACTGTGTGGGTTCCCTCTGGGTACTCCGGCTTTCTCCCACTTCCAAAGACATGCACCTGGGGATAGGTTGATTGGCAACACTAAATTGGCCCTAGTGTGTGAATGTGAGTGTGAATGTGAATGTTGTCTATCTGTGTTGGCCCTGCAATGAGTTGGTGAATTGTCCAGGGTGTACACCGCCTTCCGCCCCATTGTAGCTGAGATAGGCACCAGTGCCCCCTGCCACCCAGAAGGGAATAAGCAGTAGAAAATGGATGGATATTTTGTCAGAGTTACAGGAGTGCTCTGCTGTGTTTAAAGGACATTCTGCAAAAAAGCTAGTTGTCAAAGATCATCCATATGTCAAAACTCTAGAGTTTTTAAGAGTCTGCTGCAAGAATTTGAGCCTCTTACAAGGTTTTTGAACTGAACTCGCGGGCCACCAGTTGAATAACCCAAATGATAAAAAAGAGAGGACCTAAAATGGAACCTTGAAGAACACCACTATTATGACTACAGAAGTTAAACAAATGACTACTGAATGAATCTGAAGTAAAGATGTTAGTTACATAAATCACCTTACAAAAAAAATGTGTTACTGGCAAAAAGGAGAAGACTTAAAGAGGTGCCTTGCGGAACGCCTCAGTTATGTAGATCCAAAGTTTGGACCCCAGTGTTCTTTGTTTGCTGGCAATGTTAAAATGTCAATGAAATGATCTGCCAACATACATGTTTACATTGGTCCAAGTTTCTCTATACAACAAGAGAATGGCAGTGTTTTTAGGAATTTGCTGCAAAAATGTTTGTCTCCCAGTTTTGAACTAAACTCGGGGGCTGGTTTGGTGTCATTCAGGGGGTGGATTTGGCACTCGGCCCACCTACAGACTTGTTTGAAAACTAATCCAGACATAAGCAAAAGAGAGACCAAACAGACGGTTAGCACAAAAAGCAGCCTTTATTATTCTAGTACTTATCCTTTCGTCTTCACCTTCAATAAATACTTCATGGGCTTTATGGAGACAGACATTGTTTTTTGTATTTTCTGGAGGTTTAAGTAAGTACTATGATACTTTTAGCAGCAGAGTTGCAGAAGGAAACAATATTTAAGATATAAAATTTGATCATAACTCTATTTTGGCCCGAATTTCAGGTGTACTAAAGGACTACCTACGGGAGCTACCCTACCCTCTGATCACCAAGCAGCTGTATGAGGCAGTATTGGACTCCATGGTCACCAGACCTCTGAGGATGGGAGCAGGGGGCTGCGAGAATGACCAGGCCGACTCAGAACACACCGTCAGCTTGCTGGAAAACTTGCCTGAGGTGGAGCGGGTGAGTAAGATCCCCTAAATATTCTTGGCCTGCTCTCATTACCTCTTTGTAGATATCGCAGGTGGCTTAGACAGGTTTTATTGTGGTTTATAAGAGAAATAATGACAATATAGTGAGCTACACCAAACGATTGAGATAAATTCGTATTTTATCTTACGAGTTTTGGTGGTTGGATGGCAGGATAGCCACCTAATAAGTCACGCCAAACACATGTATTCATAGCGGACTGCCTCTGATAATTTAATTTATGGAAAATTGGTGTTTTAGCTAAAACGCACAAAATTAAGAACCATTTCCTTGTAAGATTTGCAGTTACATACCACTGTCATCATATTGACAAAAGGCCACATTGTTAAAATGAGCTTTGTAAAAGCATCAACTCCATTGGATTTCATTATATTTTACAGGGTAGTTACTGGGGCTGCTAATCTTTGGGTGTCCCACGATTTGATTGAATATCGATTCTTGGGGTTGCGATTCGATTATATATCAATTTTTTCGATTCAACGCGATTCTCGATTCAAAAACTATATTTTTACGATTTAAAACAATTCTGTATTCATTCAATACATATGATTTCAGCAGGATCTACCCCAGTCTGCTGACATGCTAGCAGTGTAGTAGATTTTTTTTTAAAAGCTTTTATAATTGTAAAGGACAATATTTTATCAACTGATTGCCATTATGTAAATTTGTTTTAACTATTAAACGAACCAAAAATATGATTTATTTTATCTTTTTGAAAACATTGTGTTGTCAAGCTTATGAGATGCGATGCAAGTGTAAGTCACTATTGTTCTTTTTTTCGAAATTTTTATAAATGTCTAATGATAATGTCAATTAGGGATTTTTAATCACTGCTATGCTGAAAATATAACTAATATTGATACTGTTGTTGATAATATTCATTTTTGTTTCACTACTTTTGTTTTGTTCTGTGCCGTGTTTGTGTCTCCTCAATTGCTCTGTTTATTGCAGTTCTGAGTGTTGCTGGGTCAGGTTTGGTTTTGGAATTGGATTGCATTGTTATGGTATTGCTGTGTATTGGTCTGTTGGATTGATAAAACATAAATAAATAAATAAAAATTAAAAAAATAAATAAAAATAAAATATATATATATATATTTTTTTTTAATCGATTCCGAATCGCACAACGTGAGAATCGCGATTCGTATTCGAATCGATTTTTTCACACACCCCTAGTAGATACATTTTATGAATGCTGGACTAGTTTGAGGTTCTTGACCTAACAACTAACAAATAAGTGTTTAGGAGATAGAAACTCACCTATTTTATAACAAATCAAACTTACTGTCTTTTTTTGCACAAGCATGTATTAAAAACATTCATACCCAAGCTTCATGTTTACATTAAACTCTAAACTCAGATAGTAAAATAACCCCATGTTGTGTAACTGCTTTTCCAACGTGAAAAAAAATACACATGCACAACATGAAATTATTTTTCAAGCTGATATACTTGATAAATATACCGTGGAACTTCGATTTACGAACTAAATTTGTTTTTGAACAGGATTCATAAACAAAAAAGCATGCGTATTTTAGCACC
Organism: Nerophis ophidion; assembly: GCF_033978795.1. Lineage (NCBI taxonomy): Eukaryota > Metazoa > Chordata > Actinopteri > Syngnathiformes > Syngnathidae > Nerophis > Nerophis ophidion. The sequence continues at coordinate 27,909,695 of NC_084632.1, read as the reverse complement.
TTTCAGACAATGTAAACATGAATATTGGGTGCCAGCCCTGACAAAGGTTCATATTTTAGTAAACATTTGTACACTTTGAACACAATATAAAGCTCTATACAGTACTGTATACAAAACAAACAGACCAATGGGTGATGGATTAATGTTCTATTTAACAACAAAGTAAAAAAAAAAAAAAAAAATAACAGCTAGCTGAAATGTCTTCATTTGACAACACTTACACACACTGTCACTAGCCCTGTGGTGCACTCAGTTGGAAATAGCAAAACTCCTTATTTTTAACAGCCTGGTCGTTACAATGATTGGAAATAAAAAAGTAAATCCACTTTACTTTATCTGCTAATCTTCTTGGCGTGCAGTGGAACGGCGAGAGGGGGGTAGGGAAATCAATCAATCAATGTTTATTTATATAGCCCTAAATCACAAGTGTCTCAAAGGGCTGCACAAGCCACAACGACATCCACGGTTCAGCGCCCACATAACGGCAAGGAAAAACTCACAACCCAGTGGGACGTCAATGAGAATGACTATGAGAAACTTTGGAGAGGACCGAAAATGTGGGTAGCCCCCCCAGGGGAATAATAGTGTCAACAACTCTGTCGATACTTCCTGGAAGTCTTTGAAAGCCATAAAAATTGTGTAAAAAGGCTTAAAAGCACCAGTGGATGATAGCATGTTTTTATTCGGTCTGTTGATCATAAACCAAAAAGTTTGTCCAATGAGGGGTTCGTAAATGGAGCGTCCACTGAATCCTAATGTTATTTCCATTCCATCCTTGGCCCCTAGGGGACCTCCTGCGACTAATAATCATAATAATGACATGTTTGTACTTGTTTCAGATGACACTGCGGATACTTCTCGACCACCTCAAGTTGGTGGCGTCCCACCAGGAAGTGAACAAGATGACCTGTCAGAACCTGGCGGTGTGTTTCGGCCCCGTGTTGCTCAGCCAGCGCCAGGAGGCGTCCTGTCACAGCAACCGGGTCTTCATCGACTCAGAGGAACTCGCCAGTGCGCTCCACTTTAAAAAGCACATCGAAGTCTTGCACTACTTGCTGCAGCTGTGGCCAGGTAATATTTCCATGGTTCTATTGGTGTGACTCAAAATAATCTACTGTAACTACACATAAGAACTTTTGATTGCTGAGGATATCCACCACCATTTGACAGCAATCAGCTGCCATCTGTTTCCTCCTCACAGACTAAACTGGCCATAGAGGGCTTCAATATGGTAGACTGTGTTTTTGTACCACCTAGTTTAGCTCAACCATTGGAGGTGGGGCCCCCTTTCCTATAAAAAACCCACCAAACAAGGGCAGCACAAGCACAACTTAACAGCCGTTCATGCCCGCTGCAGTTTAGTGCGAAAAGTGAAAATGCAGCTAATATGTAACCTCTAGTTCAGTGATTCTCAAACTATGGTATGCATACCCCTAGTGGTACGTGGGCCCCATTTAGTGGTACACCAAATGATCAATTAAATATCAAAATGAAGTGACTCCAGCCGTTATCAAAGGTTTATCAGTTTTTTCAATTGAATAATGGAATAATGGAAGACTTCTGTAAGCCGCAGTCGACGCCAAAATAAATAAGACGCAAACAGAAGTGTCTTACTCCATCATTTCTATCACTCAACACCTGTGGGAACCAAATGTTCCCCACATTCTCCCCTTATATCTATGCTTTTCTAGCCCCCTAGCCAATCAACCTGCAGAACACATGTAAACAAAGACGAACATTGGCAAAGAAAGCTGCACATAATAATGATGCTTTTAAGGCCATTGGAAACTACAACATCTGTTATACGTTGAATATACTACATGTGGAACATAACATAGGACCGGTGCGTTACAATATCAATCAATTAGAAAACTATTAAAAACATAAAATACTCTCCAAAAAAAATCCTAAAATATTAAATATACTTGGTAAATAAAACCTGTGCCTTGTTTTTAATGAATACTTAGGCCTTCTAAGCTACTGTGTTTCAATGTTGGCCATTATGGATGTATCCATATGAACATATTATATTATGGTAATTGTGACCAAAATTATCACGGTTATCATTAATATCACTGTATTGTTGAATGCGCTCAACAAGTACTTATAAACACTCTGAAATCATTACACCAGGCTTTAGTTAAACATTATAATAAAATAGATTGACACAGAATACACTTTCATTAGCAGAATAAATATTAGTATTGTTCTGGCTTCTTGGGCAGCACGGTGGTATAAGGGTTAGTGCATGTGCGTCACAATACGAAGGTTCTGAGTTCAATCCCGGGCTCTGGATCTTTCTGTGTGGAGTTTGCATGTTCTCCCTGTGACTGCGTGTTGCCAATCAACCTGGGGATAGGTTGATTGGCAACATTAAATTGGTCCTAATGTGTGAATGTGAGTGTGAATGATGTCTGTCTAGCAGTGTCAGCCCTGCGATGTGGCGACTTGTCCAGGGTGTACCCCGCCTTCCGCCTGATTGCAGTTGAGATAGTCTCCAGCATCCCCCGCTCCCCTGAAAGTGACAAGCGGTAGAAAATGGATGGATGGATGGGTTCTGGCTTCTTAAGAGCCATATTATTTTTATTTGAATGTCAAAATATGTTTATCTTCTTCGGTTTTAATTTGTAAAGGTTTTATAATGTTTTTAATGATGAATAAAAAACAGCGTTTTGGCGCATCACTTTCGGTTTATATGACGTCACACAAGTTATTTTCCTGGTGTCATTATCTCTTTGAGTACAGACTACGAGCGGTCACTTCTCCAGTAAATGAGCAGTATCATCTGTCCATTAATTTATTTAACTGTTATCAATCAGAGTTTTATGATAATTTTATTTTAAAACGATATTACTAACTGTCGGGATTTTTACCACGGTTCATCATTGTACCGTTTTTTATTACATCCCTACTGGAGAGCCAAGTGCATTCTGAGGTGGTACTCGGTGAAAAAAGTTTGAGAACCAATGATCTAATTTATTTATGAGTTGCCTTTATAAAGACTACGTTTCGACAGATTGTTGAGCGTTTGTCCAGAAATTTAAGGGTTCCTGGTCTGCATTCAGCTGCCACTACCTTCAGTCACTACATCAACATGGTGACACACATGAATCTTAATGACATTCACAAGTGTTAGTAAAACTTCATGTTCCACAATTGTCACACAACAAAGAGCAAAATGCATCGCGGCAAAGTGCGCCTCAGTAATGAGCCCGCTGTCATTTATGAGTTCCCTGACTAACGTGGGGTATGCGTGTCCGCAGGCTGGATGGGAGAATATGAATTAGAGAAGCGTACGTAACTTCAAGTGCATAACAAACACTTAAATGCAAACAGCAGAATAGGGCTCAAAGTGGTTTGATGGCGCTAGCTGCAGATAGGGGGGAACAAAAGAGCGCTGTAGCTATTAATCCAGCAGAAGATGCTGTTTCAATCTGTAATTCAATGAATATTTTTCAGATGGAAGATGCTTTGACAAGACATGATGTTGTCTAACTGCATACTGAAAGCCTTTAATTGTTTCTCAATGAATCAAACTGAATTCAAAATCACAATTATAGAGTTTAGAGTGGCAAAAGTAGGGATTTTTATGGCTGTGTCCATTTATCGAAATAGTGGGGATCTACTGTAATCATAATAATTGTTTTTTTATTTTTTATTTTTTAAAGGAAAGCGTGGAGGTTACAAGATTGTGAAAAATGTCCAATGTATTTGAATTGAACCCATACGGGGTCAAATGGTGGCACCAAAAACCCTCCAGGTGTAATTAAGAACACACGTAGACGTACCTAATAGCGCTTTCACCCCGAGCAGCATCTCTTTTTCTTTCCTTTGCCAGCAGACTACACAAGACGCCTGCACCGTAATTAAAAACATTCCAGACTTAACCTTCGCCCCTCAACGCTTCACAATCATTATGGGATATTTTCAGCCACCTTTTCACACCTCTCAGACGGTTTGCATGCCTTTTGAATGACTCCCATCCGATTAGTCTTTATTGCAAAAAAAAAACAAAAAACCTCTTAACACTTCCTGCAGGATGTGCAAAGACGCAGGGGAATGTGTGCAAGATCTTTATGACATAAAACAGTATCCTTTGCCGGATGAATATGTGAGGGGGCGTAAGTGTGAAAAATGACAGGAAAAGGAGGATGTTTATGATTTTTATACTAGGGTCTTTTAAATCATATGAAGAACATAAGGACAAGATGCCTTTGGAACATCATAAAATGAAAATGCATAATGTCGTAAAAATTGCATGAGGCTAACGACAAGTAGTAGAGATGATTTGTCTAGCAGCAAGGTCCTATTTCAAATCAGGGGTCTCCAACTTTCATCACAATGACAAAATGAAAGTTGACTGCAAACATTTGAGTTTGCAGATCTCCACTCAAACAGCGTGGTCATTGTTTTTATGCTGTTTCATGTTCATTTGCATTTGTAATACAACAGTTATTAAAATACTAACGATTGAGGCAAATATTCTTTGACCGTTAGGTGAGTGTAAGAATATAGCGATTAATGTATTAGTAAAAAAACACTGTAAAACTCTGGATGGTTACTATTAACGTTTCAAATTGTACAGGTGCTGGTCATATTATTAGAATATCATGAAAAAGTTGATTTATTTCATTCATTCCATTTAGAAAGTCAAACTTGTAGAATGTATACATTCATTCCAAACAGACTGATACATTTCAAGTGTTTTTTGCCAAAAAGGAGATGATTATAGCTGAAAACCAATGAAAACCCTAAATTCAACGTCTCAGAAAATTTGAATATGGTGAAAAGGTCCGATATTGAAGACACCTGGTGCCACACTCTAATTAGCTAACTAACTCAAAACACCTGGAAACGCCTTTAATTGGTCTCTCGTTTTGATTCTGTATGACACACAATCATGGGGAAGACTGCTGACTTGACAACTGTCCAAAAGATGACCATTCATACTTTAAAGAAGGAGGGCAAGACACAAAAGGTCATTGCCAAAGAGGTTGGATGTTCCCAGAGCTCTGTGTCAAAGCACATTAATAGAGAGGCGAAGGGAAGACAAAGATGTGGTAGAAAAAAGTGTACAAGCAAGAGGGATAACCGCGCCCTGGAGAGGATTGTCAAACAAAACCGATTCAAAAATGTGGGGGAGATCCACAAAGAGTGGACTGCAGCTGGAGTCAGCGCTTCAAGAACTACCACGCATTGACGTATGCAAGATATGGGCTTCAGCTGTCACATTCCTTGTGTAAAGCCACTTTTGAATAAGAGACAACGTCAAAAGCGTCTCGCCTGGGCTCAAAACAAAAAGGACTGGACTGCCGCTGAGTAGTCCAAAGTTATGTTTTCAGATGAAAGTAAATTTTGTATCTCCTTTGGAAATCAAGGTCCCAGAGTCTGGAGGAAGACAGAAGAGGCACAGAATCCACGATGCCTGAAGTCCAGTGTCAAATTTCCACAATCGGTAATGGTCTGGGGTGCCATGTCATCTGCTGGTGTTGGTCCACTGTGTTTCCTGAGGTCTAGGGTCAATGCAGCAGTCTACCAGGAAGTTTTAGAACACTTTATGCTGCCTGCCGCGGACCAATTTCATGGAGGTGAAGATTTCATTTTCCAACATGACTTGGCACCTGCACACAGTGCCAAATCTACCAGTACCTGGTTTAAGGACCATGGTATCCCTGTTCTTGATTGGCCTGCAAACTCACCTGACATTAACCCCATAGAAAACCTATGGGGTATTGTGAAGCGGAAGATGCGAGATGCCAGACCCAACAATGCTGAAGAGCTTCAGGCCACTATTAAAGCAAACTGGGCTCTCATAACACCTTAGGAGTGCAACCGACTGGTCGACTCCATGCCACACCGTATTGCTGCAGCAATTCAGGCAAAAGGAGCTGCAACTAAGTATTGATTGCCGTACATGCTGAAACTTTCCATGTTCATACTTTTCAGTTGGCCCACATTTCTAAAAAATATTTTTTGGTACTAGTAGTAACTAATATTCAAATTTCCTGAGATACTGAATTTGGGATTTTCAGTAATTGTCAGTACTAATCATCAAAATTTAAAGAAATAAACATTTCAAATATATCACTATGTGTGTAATGAATTGATATAATATGTAAGTTTCACGTTCCGAATATAATTACTGAAATGAATCAACTTTTTCATGATATTCTAATAATATGAAAAGCACATGTAATCATTGTCAAACTTTGGTTGATTACCAGACTTTGAAAAACTCATTGTAATATTGCTCATTTCTTAGAGAAGCAGCTAGCGCGCAAATTTCTTGCCAGTTTAAAGGGGACTTGCACTTATTGTTGGAATTCCTCCGTGTTCGCTCTTACAATAACAATGTTGCTACAGCTTGGTTATTATACAGGTTACAGAACATAAATTATGTATTGTTGACAATTTTTGAATGCATTTTTAAAGTGTTTTAGGGGTAGAATTGATCGCTGTCATTAGCTGCAATTGCTAGCCACCAAAAACGAGCTGATTTTTACATTTTAGAATGCAAAGAAAAATATTTTTTCTTCTTGTCTCTGATTAGAATTTTGAACAATAGGCAAAATTCCCCCAAAAATCTCAGTTCCCCTTTAAATGCTTACATAATTAAAAAATACATTAAAGGGTTTTCCTAAATAACGTTATATATTTTTGGATTTTGAAATGTAATATGCATGTTTCACATGAGTTAGCATAAATGCTAACCATCAATACAAAGCACATTAACGTGTTTCCTTAAATAACGTTATATTTTCTGTTAACTTCCCCAACTACAAAAAAACAAGGAAGTCACAATCTGCGTTCAATAAATGTTCTTCAATTTGTCGTCCCCAAAGTAAGAACTGAACTGGGCAAGAAAGCATTTAGGTGTTCAGCACCGAAGGCTTGGAATAATCTACAAACGTATATTCAACTTCAAACCATTGAATGAGTTTAAAGCTTCTGTGAAAGGATTGCAGTCTACCTTGTCTGTATGCACATGTGTGATGTGAGCAAGTTTTAATGTTGTAAATGTGATGTTTTATGTGTTGTTTACTGTTTTTATTGTAACCTTGCTGCTGCCCTCTTGGCCAGGTCTCCCTTGGAAAAGAGATCTTTGATATCAATGGGATTTTACCTGGTTAAATAAAGGCTAAATAAAAAAATAAACTACACTTTGAGGGATGAACAAATAATCCATACAAGCAGACAGAACGGCACTTGTACTTCTGATTCAAAGCACTAAGCAGAAGGAAATATTGTATATGTTCAACCCGCAGCTTCTGCAGTGAGCAAAGTCGCCCAAAAGATGGTGCAGTAGCATAAATAGCACACCTTTTCAGTATTTCTGTCAGCCTTTTATGAAAACTTATTTTGCTGAATACTTAACAATATGACCGTTAGCGAAGAAAAATCCATAAATTAACCGCACTGTTTTATAAGCTGCAGGTTTCAAAGTGTAGGAAAGAAGTAGCGGCTTATAGTACGCGTTTCAAACTAACAAGTTTATATGTTAACATGAATCCAAGACACATTAACGTGTTTCCCTATATAAAACTAGATTTTTTTGTGTTTTGTCATTTATTAAAGATTTTTTAAACTCGCTATCTTGTATGCTAACACATATACAAGAAACATTAAAGTACTTCCATAACATTATATATTATTTATTTTGTCATGGATATAATATACATATTTCACACAAACTATCTTAAATGCTAATATGAATACAAGATAATGTACATTAATGTCTTTCCCTTAACGCCACAGTTTTTGTATTTTGTCATTTGATATACATGTTTCACATTACAAACGATCAAATGTATGTTTTATTAAGTTATGGTTTTTTGTTTTACTGGGAAACCGAAAACGCTCCCAAGCATGCTTAGCAGCATTTGGTTTTTCGATCTTTTCATTAACCCATGTCCTAATAAATCGTATCTTCCATCCATCCATTTTCTACCTCTTGTCCCTTTTGGGTTCGCGGGGGGTGCTGGAGCCTATCTCAGCTGCATCGGGCGGAAGGGGGCGTACACCCTGGACAAGTCGCCACCTCATCACAGGGCAAACACGGATTGACAGACAACATTCGCACACTAGGGCCAATTTAGTGTTGCCAATCAACCTTATTGTTTGCAGTGTGAAACATGTATGCTAAATAACAAAATACAAAAATATACCGGTAGTTTTTTTACTGTAATGATTGTACTCACATAAAAGAGTCATTCAATGCTCAATTTCATTTCGGCCTTCCTTGGATTAATACACATGTGCAGATGCAGGAGGTGCATGAATTCTAAAGGGGAGATTGTGAGGAATTATTAATTTAAAATGTTTTAACATTATGATAACCATCTAGACATGAAATAACGTGATCAATAATCAAATCAATATAGTAATGCTGCATGAGACTGAACCAATCAGTGGCCACGATACTGAACGGCGCACTCTGATTGGTCCTATCTAGTGGCCAAAGTTTCCACTATACAATTGAAACGTTTTAGTTAATTTATCTGTTTTTTATGCTTGGAAATGCCTATTTTAAGCCCAAAAATATATAAATAAGCTTTAAAAAAATCATAAAGCCACAAACTTTGAACTTTCAACAACAACAAAAAACAAAAGTACATTTTGAGTGCTTTTACATAATAGGTAGTCCTTATAAATGGGTTGTACTTGTATTGCGCTTTTCTACCTTCAAGGCACTCAAAGCGCTTTGACACTACTTCCACATTTACCCATTCACACACACATTCACACACTGATGGAGGGAGCTGCCATGCAAGGCGCTAAGCAGCACTCATCAGGAGCAAGGGTGAAGTGTCTTGCTCAGGATACAACGGACGTGACAAAGTTGGTACTAGGTGGGGATTGAACCAGGGACCCTCGGGTTGCGCACGGCCACTCTCCCACTGCGCCACGACATCCCCCGGCGTATGCTTACTTTGTTCTTGTCCCTTTCCATTCCAGTATGGAAAGGCTTGCTGGTTGAGTGGAGCTGTTCTGAACAGATCTAAGGTCAGTTAGAAAAAGTGCAGTCAGCAGAAAACTGAAGAAAATAATCTCTGGTTGCTTTGGCGTGATTCTAGCATGTTTCTATCTGAGAGTTGCATGCAGTTCCATGAACTTGTTCTTTTATCGGCCTTTTTCATAGCCAACATTTTTAAACAGTAAATAATGGGGAGTGTTGTGCAAAAAAACAAAAAGATTTTTAGTGCATAAACTAAACTGGAGTACATAAAATCTTTGTGAAGATCATAGTAGAGGTGTGGAAATTTATTTAATTTTTACTCTTTGAGTCACTGTGACATTTGCTGACACATGAACAAAATGGACGTCAGATGCAAGACAGGAGTGTCAAACTCATCCCATTGCCTTTTGTAACAGTGAATGATATATGAATATCAATGTTTAAGGTGAATCATTTGACCAGTATATATTTTTTCTGTACACAATTTTTTTTTGTACGTTATACGGTTAAACACTGGCAGTTCAGTCACCAAAATTATGAAATACTTAAATAAAATTCAATTATTGAAATGATTCAATTATAAAAATTAGTTTTTGCTGCATATTTTTGTTAATGGAAAAACGGTACCACTGTTATGTAATTCTGGCAACTAAGCTACCAGTTTTCTTTTTTTTTTTTACTGTAAAATCTATGGTTGTCTTATGTGTTTTTAAGATTACATTCTAGCAACTTAGCAGCCTGTTTTAAATGTAAAATATTTTGTTTTTATTACAATGTATTACTACAAATGTAAAGCTGGTACCACAGTTATATTAACAGTAAGATTCTGGCGTATAATCTATTGTCATTTTACACTGTGCAATTTGATGGATAACTTGCTTTGAAATCATAAGTTAGACGTAAATCTATCTGTTTGTATTTTAAAAAAAACATTGGAAGTTATGATGTTATAATATTGTTGCACAATTAGATAATATTCACATTTAAAATACATCTAACTGTGTGTATTTTTAATGTCAAAATGGAGAGAACAAATACATTTAGTTAGAAGAACTAACACATATTATTCCCATGTAAAATGATGTGGCTGGCCATATCTGGCACCCAGGCCTTGATTTTGGCACGTGGACCCTTAGGTTCTCAAAAGCTATTTTTTTGCCAGTTTTGGGGGACTTAAGGATCCACATAATCATTTTAATCTCCAAAAACGCCATTTTAAGAAGTATCTTAGTTCTGAAAAAAAATTGTCGCTTCACCATTGTTAGGGTACTTTGTTATTGTTTTGTGCTGTAATGACCTCCATCAAGGGGGTGGTTCTTTTTCTGTTAATAAGTTTGCGGCTGAAGTATTCAATGTTTGAAGAAATGTTTGTCAAGTGACTTTTGAGGCTGTATTGTGCAACAAATGGGCAACAGAGCGACTCTCACTCCAAACTTTCAGTAATACAATGACAGCATATTAAATAAAGGCTGGATTCCAGATAGGCCAACTGTGCACTGCTTTAAGATTGCGCTTAAGAATATACAATACCCACAGGCCTGTTCATTAGGAATAGCTGCACACATCAGATCTAATACATGCTGTGTCAAAATGACTTTATTAAAGTAATACTACAGACAAGTTTAGTGTAGATTGCATTCAGTTTGATTAACAGACTAATTATAAAGACAATTGCTTATTTTGTGTCAATCAAAGCTTCTTATCGTTGGTTATTTGAAAATCGGTTTATTGGATCTATAGAGTTATGGCCGAAAATCTATATCGCGATATATATTGCCGCCTCCTGCTCTAAGGATTAATTTGACAATATACTTATGGTATGTAAAAGATGACAGAACCATAAATGGGTCACAATCCTAATTTAGCTGGTGATGTATGCAGTAACATATTGCGGAAATTCTGGTAGTATTATTTTGTTGAAACTATTATTAATCTACTTGCTAATTTTCTGTTAAGATACTTTCTGTTGTAACATGTTTTATCCACACTTCTGTTAAAATGTAATAAGCGCTTGTTCTTCAGTGGTTTGGGCAATACCACACATTTGGGTACCGATCCAATACCAACTACCGTATTTTGCGGATTATAAATCGCTCCACAGTATAAATCGCACCAGCTGAAAAGGAGGAAAGAAGGAAAAAAACATCTATATGTCGCACTGGAGTATAAGTCGCATTTTTGGGGGAAATGTATTTGATAAAATCCAACACCAAGAATAGACATTTGAAAGGCAATTTAAAATAACTGAAGAATAGTGAACAGCAGGCTGAATAAGTGTACGTTATATGACACATTAATAACCAACTCAGAAGGTGCCTGGTATGTTAACGTAACATATTATGGTAAGAGTCATTCAAATAACTATAACATATAGAACATGCTATACGTTTACCAAACAATCTGTCACTGCTAATCGATAAATCCGATGAAATCTTCTTCCTCGATGTCGCTTCTAAACAACTCTGGCAACTCCAAAGGTATGCACCGCTTCCTCTTGTCGTTTTCTGCTGCATATTTCACTACGTCCAGCTTGTAATCTGCAGTACATGATTTCCTTTTTGGTGCCATTATTGTTCAGCCCTTCTCAGTTCTTATAAGATACCGCCAACGATGAAATGATCCATTTTAATAGCTACGGCAGTAGCATATAGCAGTTAGCATGCCATTACCCACAATGCACTTCTGCCATGACCCTCCCCCGCCAAATTCTGGTTGACGTGTATGTGACGATTGCTGACATTTTCTTGGTCTCTTCCCCGAATGAGATAAATAATATTATTTGATATTTTACGGTAATAATAATATTTTCACACATAAGTTGCTCCGGAGTATATGTCGCACCCCAGGCCAAAATATGAACAAAAAACTGCGACTTATAGTCCGAAAAATACGGTAAATAAAAACAGAATACAATGATTTGCAAATCCTTTTCAACCTCTATTTAATTGAATGGACTGCAAAGACAAGATACTTAACGTTCGTTTTTATTTTTTTGCAAATATTAGCTCATTTCGAATTTGATGCTTGCAACATGTTTAAAAAAAGCTGGAACAAGTGGCCAAAATGACTGAGAAAGTTAAGGAATACTCATCAAACTCTTATTTGGAACATCCCACAAGTGAACAGGCTAATTGGGAACAAGTGGGTGCTATGAATGGGTGAAAAAACAGGTTCCATGAAATGCTCACAAACAAAAACGGGGCGAGGGTCACCACTTTGGTAACAAATGCGTGAGCAAATTGTCCAACAGTTTAGGAACATTTCTCAACGAGCTATCGCAAGGAACTTAGGGATTTTACCATCTACGGTCTGTAATATCATCAAAAAGTTCAGAGAATCTGGAGAAATCAGTGCATGTAAGCGGCAATGCTTACATGCACTGAAGGGTACATACAGGTTTTGGAGCAACATATGTTGCCATCCAAACAACGTTATCATGGACGCTCCTGCTTATTTCAGCAAGACAATGCCAAGCCACGTTTTATAACAGCGTGACTTTGTAGTAAAAGAGTGCGGGTACTTGACTGGCCTGCCTGTAGTCCAGACCTGTCTCCCATTGAAAATGTGTGGTACACTGTGAAGCGTAAAATACGACAAAAGAGACCCAGGACTGTTGAACAACTTAAGCTGTACATCAAGCAAGAATGGGAAATAATTCCACCTAAAAAGCTTCAAAAGTTGGTCTCCTCAGTTCCCAAACGTTTACTGAGTGTTGTTAAAAGCAAAGGCCATGTAACACAGTGGTAAAAAGGCCCCTGTGCCAACTTTTTTGCAATATGCTGCCAATAAATTCTAAGTTAGTGATTATTTGCAAAAAAAAAAAATTGAGTTTCTTAGTTCGAACATTAAATACAGTGGGGCAAAAAAATATTTAGTCAGCCACCGATTGTGCAAGTTCTCCCGCTTAAAATGATGACAGAGGTCTGTAATTTTTATCATAGGTACACTTCAACTGTGAGAGATAGAATGTGAAAAGAAAATCCAGGAATTCAAATTGTAGGAATTTTAAAGAATGTATTTGTAAATTATGGTGGAAAATAAGTATTTGGTCAACCATTCAAAGCTCTCACTGATGGAAGGAGGTTTTGGCTCAAAATCTCACGATACATGGCCCCATTCATACTTTCCTTAACACGGATCAATCGTCCTGTCCCCTTAGCAGAAAAACAGCCCCAAAGCATGATGTGTCCACCCCCATGCTTCACAGTAGGTATGGTGTTCTTGGGATGCAACTCAGTATTCTTCTTCCTCCAAACACGACGAGTTGAGTTTATACCAAATAGTTCCATTTTGGTTTCATCTGACCACATGACATTCTCCCAATCCTCTGCTGTATCATCCATGTATCCATTTTGGTATAAACGCAACTTGTCGTGTGTGGAGGAAGAAGAATACTGAGTTGCATCCCAAGAACACCATAACTACTGTGGAGCATGGGGGTGGAAACATCATGCTTTGGGGGTGTTTTTCTGCTAAGGGGACAGGACGATTGATCCGTGTTCAGGAAAGAATGAATGGGGCCATGTATCGTGAGATTTTGAGCTAAAACCTCCTTCCATCAGTGAGAGCTTTGAATGGTTGACCAAATACTTATTTTCCACCATAATTTACAAATAAATTCTTTCAAATTCCTACAATGTGAATTCTTGGATTTTTTTTTCACATTCTGTCTCTCACAGTTAAAGTGTACCAATGATGAAAATTACAGACCTCTGTCATCATTTTAAGTGAGAGAACTTGCACAATCGGTGGCTGACTAAATACTTTTTTGCCCCACTGTATATTGTTTTTGCAGTCTATTCAATTGAATATAAGTTGAAAAGAATTTGCAGATTATTGTATTCTGTTTTATTTACGAATTACACCGGGCTAAGTGATTGGAGTTTGTAAAATGGCTATTGGGGAATCTTCCATCGGATTGATTTTTAATAAATGTTTTTCTCTTTTCCTGTCCCCCAGTTGTGGACCCTCACGATCAGTCCGCCTCGCCCGAAACCTCCGACTCGCTGACAGCCCCACCCCTACGGCGGCGGAAAGAGCGCCCTCAGGTGTTAAACCTCACAGAAGCGGAGATGGCCGGCGTCCTGCGTCCCAAAGCGGGACGCCTCGACAGCCCGAGCAACCGCTACGCCGGCGACTGGAGCGGCTGCGGCGAGAGCTACTTCCCCTCCGAGACGCCACTTCCTCCCGGCAAAGAGGAGGCGGACTACGACGACGTGCCCTCAGAGGACTCAGACGCAGAATCACCCGAGGACGCTGCGAACCCTTTGCCTGGTCCTGCAGATCAGGACGCGGTGCAGGAGGAGGAGGAGGGGGAGGAAGAGGAGAAGCAGGAAGAGAAGAAGAAGGAGGAGGAGGAGGAGGAGGAAGAGAAGGAAAGTGTGTGCGAGCACATCTTACCTCCAAGGCTGCCCACGTATCAGACTTACATGAAGATGCAGGACATCAGCCCCGTGCTGAGCAACAGGGTCAACCTGAGAGACCTTCAGGAGAGCATCGACACTCTGATTGGGAACCTGGAGAGAGAACTCAACAAGAACAAGATCAACGTGGGATATTGACGTCTCACTTCTTCAATCTGAGAAAAACATAACACGGCACTTCTTCTTCCCCACACACATTCCTGACTTTTTCTTTGACTTGGCTCACGTTTCACGATGTCGCTTTTCTTCTTATTAGAAGAACCCCTCGACCCTCTCAGGGCTTTAAATGGTGCCTTAATTCTGTGAAGGTGGTTTGCCACGTAGAAAACTCAGATAATCAGTCCTATTAAATAGAAAGTTGCTGCCAGGATTAAGAGCAGAAATAAAAAATGCAGAATGTTTTTTTTTCTTTTTTCCTGGCCGGCTTTTGAAGCAACATTCGTCATGCGGAACACTTTCGCATCTTTTCAGCAGTAGGAAAGAATTTCAGACGCTTTCGATCAAGTGTTATTTTCCAACAAAAATAGAAAAAAAGTGCTGAGAAAAACCATCATCAGACAAAAAAAAACCCGAAACCCTGCTTCATCATTTTTTTTAGGCCCGTTATTAAAAGGCAGACCTTACTCCGGAAGTTTCCATGGGGGAAAACTTCGAAGATTTGTCTGGTTTCTAGCATGAAAGTTTATATTTATTAAGTGGGATTGTGTCATATTGCACTCGGCTGTCAGCAACGTTGATTATTTAGCACACAAAATGTGAACAACATTCCCCTTTTATGAGTTTATGTGTTCTCATATTGAATATTCTCCTTTGAAGCTCTCACGCTGACATTTCCAACACGCACATGTGTACAACATGAACGCACTTAAAAAGTTTGTTATTGTAGTTCTGGGGGGACGTACTGGCAGCATTATAAAACGACAAATATGGTTCAAATAATTATTTTGACCCACTTGTCAAATATCTCCCTGGACTATATTTTAGTTGAAAAATGGCTACATTTTTTAAATTAATGATTTAATATTGAGAAGCTAATATTTATTTGCCTGTCTGTACAAATCACTGTATGAGTTGCTGCATACAACCTCCTGCTTATACAAATAGATTGATTATATATATTTGCAACCAATCAAAACAATTTAAAAAGTAAGTTTATCAACTCAATTTGCAATATTTAAAAAACAAGACATATTGTTCAAGCATGAATAAAAACACCGATATTAAAAGTTCCCAAAACCTAACAGTTTTAGAAGTACAACTATACAACTTAACCCTGGCTGTATGTTCACACTACTAAGTATTTTGTGCGTTATGAACCCTCGGTTTACAAACTTAGTTTTTAAACAGGGTTCGTAAATAATTGTATATTGAAGCAAATTTCTCCAAAAGAAACAATGTAAACATAAATAATGGATTTCAGCCTTGACAAAAGCCCACATTTGAGTAAAAGTGTGTACACTTTCAACTCAATTTAGTAAAGTACTGTATATCAAGCAAACATAACAACGTTCTATTTAATGACAGCAATCACTTTTTGTGTATAATATCTGATTTTACAAAAAAAAACATAGTGTGAACGTACGCTCAATAATCCCGCGCCATGACTCACTACTGCCTCGTGAGGACTAAACTGGCATTGCAGGAGATGGCTCCTGTTCTTCAGTGCCCAAACATTGCTTACAAAAATAAATAAAATACTATTTTGATCTTTTCCATTTTGTAAAAGACATGAATTCATTATTTATTTACTCAAATTCCTCACAATGTAACACGGTGTTATGGCATCCTCGACACTGTCGATGCTGCATTAGCTAGCGTTTCACAAATAATGTCAGCACCCCATGTGAAAACTATTCTTTACGCTTCTGCTTGTTCAAAAATGCAGCTAAATGTGAACATCCTGACTTAGCTGCCAAAGTCAACAATTCTCAGCAATCCAGGGATCGATTTCAAAAAGACAGTATTTAACCTTTATGATGATGTATATACTATTGTACGTGTATTGGGAGCTTGTATTTAAATACTTATTGTAGCAATAGTTGCTTTTCTGCCCTTCGTGCTACCTGTACACATCTTAACGTGCTGGATTCATGGTACAACTTAAGCTGTAAAATTGATGCTAAAACAGACAATATATTGTTATTTTTGTTATATTGTGTATATAGTTGACTTTTTTTTGTTTTGTTTACGGTGGACTGAGCTGTGTTCAGCGTTTTCCGTGTTGTGATATATTTTTTAAAGGTACTGGCGCACGCCGCACGGTCAAAAGCTTTACTGAGACAAATAAGGCTATTTCTCATCTGCATTTGTATTTATGTGTAAAAAGTTTATTTTGCAATGGACGCTTGTTTGTCGCCATGTTTTCACATTAAAGATGCATCGCTTCAATGTTTCTCCAGAGGACCCAATTTGTGGCTTTTCCCCAACGGACACAACACCGATTTATCGCACGGTGTGTATGTCAACTGTAATCATATGATATTATTTTATTATTCTTCGTACAAGGGATATAGTTGTGGGTCTTCTAGAGGGAAAAAAAAGCCACAAGCAAAACATCCCTGAAATAAAAACACAATATTACCTTGTATTGATCCTGAGTGGTGTTTGATCATACAGTAATAAAGTACATTATTTTACCTTCAAGTCTCACCTGTTTGTGTGTCACAGACCTGCAAACATGGTGCCATTTGTCCTAGTCTGCACTCCTTTTCTTGCATTTTGAAGTTTATTTTCGTAAACCTGGATAATGTCTGACTCCTCCCCTTTTCAAACTCTCTTGCCTGTTAACGTGAGGTGCACTCAAGTTATAATGTAACCTTGCAAATCGTAAGGGCTGCGATCAGCCGGCTTGTAAAGACATGAGTGTCGTATTGAATCGATTAGTTCCAGCTGCAATAACACTCCGCCTCTCTCTTTATTCTTCTTTTTGCTGGCGATGGCGGAAGGCAGAAACTAATCATTTAAATCAGTGGTACCAAAACTTTTTCACTGGGGGGCCGCATTGGGTTAAAAAAATTTGGCCGGGGGATGGGCTTTGCGTGTATATGTAATGCACTTTCCCATCGATAACGTCGCCCCACTGTGTCGGGCGTGCATGCGGCAAGTGCGCTGCAATATATATATACTGTATATATATATATATATTTATTAATTATTTGTCATTATTATAATTAATTTTTTATATATGTGTGTATATATATATATATATACACACATATATATGTATATATATATATTTTTTTTTTTAGGGCTTCACGGTGGAAGAGGGGTTAGTCCGTCTGCCTCATAATACGCAGGTCCTGAGTAGTCAGGGTTCAATCCCGGGCTCGGGATTTTTCTGTGTGGAGTTTGTATGTCCTCCACACCAGGTATTAGTTGTATAATGACGTTTCAAAGTGTATCCCTTGTGCACCACAACTTTCTCTGTGCTAATAAGACACGTCAGGGTACCCCTGTGCTCAACAAATAAATATTGCATCTCCCAGTTTTGATGGAATTGTCTTTGCTCATCACTAACCCTTCACTTCACTGCAGGCTTTGAAAAAGACATGTTTGGGGTTTATCCGACGCACGGAGAATAATGTTATTTCCGCAATGTGTGTCGTTCCGCTTTTCCTCCCTACAGCAAAACGGCGGTCGGCGGATAATAGTAAGCGAGCGCAAAAAAGTGACGGCTCCCAAAGTGTTATCCGGCGTCATATAGAAATATATGTAGTGTTCATCGTGTGAGGAAATGCAAATTAAACAATAAAAAAAAACAAATAAAGGTTTGAATTGGGGCTTCACGGTGGCAGAGGGGTTAGTGCGTCTGCCTCACAATACGAAGGTCCTGCAGTCCTGGGTTCAAATCCAGGCTCGGGATCTTTCTGTGTGGAGTTTGCATGTTCTCCCCGTGAATGCGTGGGTTCCCTCCGGGTACTCCGGCTTCCTCCCACTTCCAAAGACATGCACCTGGGGATAGGTTGATTGGCAACACTAAATTGGCCCTAGTATGTGAATGTGTGTGAATGTTGTCTATGTGTGTTGGCCCTGCGATGAAGTGGCGACTTGTCCAGGGTGTACCCCGCCTTCTGCCCGATTGTAGCTGAGATAGGCGCCAGTGCCCCCCGCGACCCCAAAAGGGAATAAGCGGTAGAAAATGGATGGGATGGGTTTAAATTGGTCCAGGACTGTTATTACTGACGGACAGGTGTCGCGGTGTGACTGCAGCTGGGCACGTAAGAAAACCCTCGTCTCCATGGCAATGTCTCTGTCGCTTTCACTCATTTGCCGCTATTCCACTAACGCAGGGGTAGGCAACCCAGAATGTTGAAAGAGCCATTTTGGACCCAAATAACACTACGTTGTCAAGCGCCATTCATATAAAACTTGCGGGCCGCACTAACATTAAACTTTCATATTAAGCTGGGCGCCGCAAAATAACGTCTCGCAGGCTGCTATTGGCCTGCGGGCTGCGTGTCTGAGATCCCTGGCTTTGCAACCATTTCTGCCCCTGCAGACACAGACAGTGCAGGTTGAAGTGATGTACTGTACTTTCAATAATTGTCATCCATAATTACATTTTTTTTTTACATTCTCAGCAGCCAAATAAAAAATGTGGCTATCATATGCACATACTTTTAGTGGAAGTCTGAGTCCCGGGACTGGCTGGGATTATAAAACAAGCTGTTGTTGACAGGCGAGTACATTCTGTCCTATAACACTGAATTCACGATGCAAGCCGTCAACAGTGTCTTAAAAACCATTATAGAGCTAAGAGGCCTCAGGCGGCAAACTCGCTCACCTGCAGCCTGAGATCATTTTTCACTAAAGCCTTTTAGCCATTCTGGCTCGGAACGAATGATTGAAGCCATGTTAGGCCTATCTACTGTATATCTATTACTCTTACTCTAAACCTGCATCTATACAATTGTGTGCACCTTGGACATTCGTCGCTGGAAAGTGCCACATTCCACCAGAGACTTTTACAGACAGAATGTCCCTGAAGTTAAACGATAGTTTTTGGGGAGATTCCCAGAATTCAACAAGGTCAATTCCAAGACGTGTTAATCTACACATGCAAGGCTGAGCGATAACGATGACAAAAACAACCATTCTGGATGAATGGTTGCCAAGTTAAAAAAAAAAAACTTTATATAAACAGTATTTGAAGTCCTGCTGTTAAAGGAGACATTTAAAAAATCAGTTTAATCACAATTTTGAATCTGGATTAATCATGATTAATCACAGGTTATTAATCACTTGCATGGATCGGATGGGGTTGTGAAGTTGGCACATTGTGTAAATTGTAAATAAAAACAGAATACAATGGTTTGCAAATCCTTTTCAACCTATATTCAATTGAATAGACTGCAAAGACAAGATATTTAAAGGGGAACATTATCACAGATTCTGAAGGGTTCAAACCAATAAAAATCAGTTCCCAGTGTCTTATTTTATTTTTCAAAGTTGTTTTCAAAATTTTACCCATCATGGAATATCCCGAAAAAAAAGGCTTTAAAGTGCCTGATTTTTGCTATCTGTGTATTCCGCCGTGTTATGTTCGGAAATCGGTTAAAAAAAACACACGGTCTTTTTTCTGCAACATCAAGGTATATATTGACGCTTACATAGGTCTGGTGATAATGTTCCCCTTTAACGTTCGAACTGGAAAACTTTGTTATTTTTTGCAAATATTGGCTCATTTTGGATTTTTTTTTGCCTTTTGAAATAAAAAAATAAAAAGATTGATTCATACCAGAACCAAACATTATAAAACCTTCATTAACCGCAGTGGTAGCTTGTTCTTGCTTCTTAAACGTTCCCCGATGTTTGTGTCCCAACTTGGTGTGTGCAACAAACTCATCCGTTGGACTGCACAGCATTCCACGCCACGGTGACTCAGTGGCACTTTTTTAACGAGCATGACTGCAAAATAACTCAGCGTGTGGACACAAGTCTACAATTATGCTCTGTGAAATATGTCCTGTGTTGATATTCCTGCATGTTTGGAATGGGTCAATTGTACAGATGACCGATAATAACGGACTGCCGATATTATCGGCTGAAAAATTCTTCAAAACATAATATCGAAAATTATCAATATCAGTTTCAATATTGGTTTCAAAAAGTATAATTTATGTACACGGACGTAAGGAGAAGTACAGAGCGCCAATAAACCATTAAAGCGCTTCCTTTGCGTGCCGGCCCAGTCACATAATATCTACAGCTTTTCACACACACAGAAGTCAATGCAAGGCATACTTGCTTAATAGCCATACTGGTCACATTGAAGGTTGCCGTGTAAACAACTTTAACGGTCTACTGAAACCCACAACTACCGACCACGCAGTCTGATAGTTTATATATCAATGATGAAATATTAACATTGCAACACATGCCAATACGGCCTTTTTAGTTTACTAAATTGCAATTTTGAATTTCCCGCGAGTTTCTTGTTGAAAACGTCGCAGAATGATGATGCTTACGTGTGAAGTCACAGACTGTCAGGAAATATTAGCGCTGCACCACAAGCAGCTAAAAGTTGTCTGCTTTAATCGCATAATTACACAGTATTTTGGACATCTGTGTTGCTGAATCTTTTGCAGTTTGTTAATTTAATAATGGAGACTATAAAGAACAATGCTGTTGGTGGAAAGCGGTGGATTGTAGCTGTCTTTAGCAACCGAAAGACAGCCGGTGTTTCTTTGTTTGTTGTGAAGCGGAGCGGTCAAGCGAACATCTTTTCTCTACGTCAACCAACATGTTTTTGGATGGGGAAATTGTGATATATATCTTACCGGAGACATCAGTGGATTATTCATCATCCTGCAGCAGCTGTCAAAAAAGGCATCTGTGAGCTTGGCTCCTCGGGTTCTCTCTGAGACACTGCGTGTTCACTGCAGCCATCCGACCTCGAGGTATGTCTTTACAATCTTTAAAATCTCACTAAAACACTATTAAAACAATAAGCAGATAAGGGATCTTCCAGAATTATCCTAGTAAATGTGTCTAATTACATCTGAAACGCTCACACTTTTTTCTAGTCCTTCACTATCAATATCCTAATTCACAAATCTTTCATTCTCGCTCAAATTAATAGGGAAATTGTCGCTTTCTCGGTCCGAATTGCTCTTACTGCTGGTGGCTCCCATTATAAACAATGTGAATATGTGTGGAGCCCTGCAACTCGTGACGTCACGCGCACATACTTCCGGTACAAGCAGGGCTTTTCTATTTGCGACCAAAAGTTGCGAACTTTATCGTCGATGTTCTCTACTAAATCCTTTCAGCAAAAACTTGGTAATATCGCAAAATGATCAAGTATGACACATAGAATGGACCTCATATTCCTATTTAAATAAGAAAATCTCATTTCAGTAGGCCTTTAACACTGTTAACAAATATGCGCCACACTGTGAACCTGCATTAAACAGGAATGACAAACACATTTCGGGAGAACATCCGCACCGTAACACAACATAAACACAACAGAACAAATACCCAGAACCTCTTGCAATACTAACTCTCCCGGGACGCAACAATATACACCCCCCGCTATACCCCCACCTCAACCTCCTCATGCTCTCTCAGGGAGAGCATGTCCCAAATTCCAAGCTGCTGTTTTGAGGCATGTTAAAAAAAAAATAATGCACTTTGTGACTTCAATAATAAATATGGCAGTGCCATGTTGGCATTTTTTTCCATAACTTGAGTTGATTTATTTTGGAAAACCTTGTTATATTGTTTAATGTATCCAGCGGGACATCACAACAAAATAAGGCATAATAATGTGTTAATCCCACGACTGTATATATCGTTAATCAGTTGATATCGGTATCGGTGATTAAGAGTTGGACAATATCGGAATATCGGATATTGGCAAAAATGCCATTATCGGACATCTTTAGTTAATTGGACATACAAGACCTTCACAGACAAAGTTTCCCAGTCCCAGAAAAAAATAACGAGAGAAACTCAATCTGAGCAGCGAAGTAGACATAACAACAGTCTTGTTTGGATAGTCAGGGTCTCCATTTGATATCTGCTGCCTGTCAGAGGGAAATGGACTGAACTTTGGTTCATTTCTAATTTGGAAGGGACTGGAGATGTTAGGTAAACATCCTTGAAAGCCACCTGCATGTGAAACCAGATCTTCTCCCGCTCTTCCTCACTTCCCTTAATCTCTGCTAACCTTTGAGTTGCGATCATGGCAGCAAGTCAAGCGCGCAAACACACGGCCTTTGTTTGAAGCTTTCACCAGCACACAGTCTGTACAGTAAGGTCCTAATTAGGAACATGAACCTGACACGTCACTGTAAATGTTACATGTGGAGCCTTAAAGGTCACTATGTTGCTGCTACTACCTTCAGGCAGGGGTGGGTAGTAAGTAACATGCTACATTTAGCTACATCCATCCATCCATCCATCCATTTCCCACCGCTTATTCCCTGTTGGGTCGCGGCGGGCGCTGGTGCCTATCTCAGCTACAATCGGGCGGAAGGCGGGGTGCACCCTGGACAAGTCGCCACCTCATCACAGGGCCAACACAGATAGACAGACAACATTCACACTCACATTCACACACTAGG
The DNA here is from genome assembly GCF_033978795.1 of Nerophis ophidion. Lineage (NCBI taxonomy): Eukaryota > Metazoa > Chordata > Actinopteri > Syngnathiformes > Syngnathidae > Nerophis > Nerophis ophidion. The sequence goes on along the minus strand of NC_084632.1, from coordinate 27,886,746 downwards.
ACCAATTTAGTGTTGCCAATCAACCTATCCCCAGGTGCATGTCTTTGGAAGTGGGAGGAAGCCGGAGTATCAATCAATCAATCAATGTTTATTTATATAGCCCCAAATCACAAATGTCTCAAAGGACTGCACAAATCATTAAGACTACAACATCCCCAGAAGAACCCACAAAAGGGCAAGGAAAACTCACACCCAGTGGGCAGGGAGAATTCACATCCAGTGGGACGCCAGTGACAATGCTGACTATGAGAAACCTTGGAGAGGACCTCAGATGTGGGCAACCCCTCCCTCTAGGGTACCGAAAGCAATGGATGTCGAGCGGGTCTAACATGATACTGTGAAAGTTCAATCCATAGTGGCTCCAACACAGCCGCGAGAGTTCAGTTCAAGCGGATCCAAGACAGCAGCGAGAGTCCCGTCCACAGGAGACCATCTCAAGCGGAGGTGGATCAGCAGCGTAGAGATGTCCCCAACCGATACAGGCGAGCGGTCCATCCTGGGTCCCAACGAGCGGTCCATCCTGGGTCTCGACTCTGGACAGCCAGTACTTCATCCATGGTCATTGGACCGGACCCCCTCAACAAGGGAGGGGGGGACATAGGAGAAAGAAAAGAAGCGGCAGAACCCACGCATTCACAAGGAGAACATGCAAACTCCACATTGAAAGATCCCGATTGAACCCCAGACTACTCAGGACCTTCGTATTGTGAGGCAGACGCACTAACCCCTCTTCCACCGTGAAGCCCACATTTAGCTACTTTTACATTTAAATTTGGATCATTTGTACTCGCCAGAGTAGTTTTAATGTAACACTTTTTGCTTTTACTTGAGTATTTGTATGACGAAGAAACGCTAAGTTTTATTTCAACCGGTGCACAGAAACCAGCTGACTAAAAAAAAGCGATCTTTTTGTACTTTTCTGATGATCCTAATCACCACAAGTATCATTTAAAGGCCTACTGAAATGAGATTTTCTTATTTAAACGGGGATAGCAGGTCCATTCTATGTGTCATACTTGATCATTTTGCGATATTGCCATGTTTTTGCTGAAAGGATTTAGTAGAGAACATCGACGATAAAGTTCGCAAGTTGTGGTCGCTAATAAAAAAGCCTTGCCTGTACCGGAAGTATGTGCGCGTGACGTCACCGGTGTGAGGGCTCCTCACATCCTCACATTGTTTATAATGTGAGCCACCAGCAGTAAGAGCTATTTGGACCAAGGAAGCGACGATTTCCCCATTCATTTGAGCGAGGATGAAAAATTCTTGGATGAGGAAAGTTACAGTGGAGCACTAAAAAAAAAAAAAAAAAAAAAAAAAAGAAAAGGCTACAGCTCCAAGCGGCGGCAATGGGAGAGTTTCAGATTTAATCAGACACATTTACTAGAATAATTCTGGAAGATCCCGTATCTGCTTATTGTGTTAATAGTATTTTAGTGAGATTCTAAAGTCATACCTAAAAGCCGGATGGCTGCGGTGAATGCCTGTGTCTCTGAGAGAAGCCGAGGAGCCAAGATCACAAATGCCTTTTTGAGCTGCAGGATGAGATCGCGTAATCCACCCAAGTCTCCGGTAAGAGCCGACTTAATGTCACAATTTTTCCATCCAAAAACTTGCTGGTTGACGTAGAGAAACATGTTTGCTTGACCGCTCTGTGTTAAAGCTTCACAACAAAGAAACACCGGCTGTGTCTCGGTGCTAAAGGCTGCTGCAATCCACCGCTTTCCACCAACAGCATTCTTCTTTATAGTCTCCATTATTAATCGAACAAATTGCAAAAGATTTAGCAACACAGATGTCCAAAATACTGTGTAATTGCGCGATGAAAAGAGAGGACTTTTAGCCGTGTGTGTTGCTGGGCTAATATGTCCCCTCAAACCAATAACGTCACAAACTTGCGTCATCATACACGTCATCATTCCACGACGTTTTCAACAGGAAACTCCGCGGGAAATTTCAAATTGCAATTTAGTAAACTAAAAAGGCCGTATTGGCATGTGTTGCAATGTTAATATTTCATCATTGATATATAAACTATCAGACTGTGTGGTGGGTAGTAGTGGGTTTCAGTAGCCCTTTAAACACATTGTGTCATGTTTTGTGGTCACGTTTTGTTTAGTTATGTTCTGTTTGGTTTTTGGACTCTTTGTGCGCTCTTGTTTGTTTTTTCACCATAACGACCAATTAGTTCACCTGATTCATGTGGACTCACGCACCTGTGTTAATCATGTCACCATTTTTTAATCTGTAGTCGGCCTGGCGACGTCACTCCTGTTACCTCTGACATTATTCATACTCTACTCTTTATGAGACTCTTTATGCTCATTGTTCATGCCGCTCTTGTCTTGCCACGTAAGTTTTCTTTGTTATTCAAGCCACAGTTTAGTGCGTTGCTTGGTTCATGTTTTCATGTCCTAAGTTTTTTTTGCCTCCGCCTTGTGCGCCCCTTTTGTTTACACTTTTCATAGCATAATTAAATTATGTCTTTACCTTCAAGCCACAGCCAGTCCAGTTCCTTTGCATTCCGGGAAAACAAACCACACCATAGTCCACTTTATGACACATTGACACATTACCAACAACACTAAATAGCAGTGGAAAGTTGTACTCATCTGTAGGTGGACAACACGGCTGGGGAGAGGGAAGTCTGGGCTTTTCTGCTTAGGCTGCTGCCCCCGTGACCCAACCTCGGATAAGTAGAGGAAAATGCATGGATGGATGAATAAATGGTAAATGGGCTATACTTGCATAGCGCTTTTCTACCTTCAAGGTACTCTAAGCACTTTGACACTTGAGCTGCCATGCAACAACATCCCATCAGGAGCAAGAGTGAAGTGTCTCGCTCAAGCACACAACAGTAGTGACGAAGTTGGTAGAAGGTGGGGATTGAACCTGGAACCCTCAGGTTGCTGGCACGGCCACTCTCACAACCGCGCCACACCGTCCCAATAGGTACACAGAACTTTCCTCCTGAAAGTCTTATCTTTGTCCATGTGATGTCAGATGAAAAAAATATTGAGCTGTTTGGCCACAATACCCAGCAATATGTTTGGAGGAGAAAAGGTCAGGCCTCTAATCCCAGGAACACCAAGTCTACCGTCAAGCATGGTGGGCCTGTTTTGCTGCCAATGGAACTGGTGCTTTACAGAGAGTAAATTGGACAATTAAAAATGAGGATTACCTCCAAATTCGAGGTTAGTGCATGTGCCTCACAATACAAAGGTCCTCAGTATTCCTGAGTTCAATCCCGGGCTCGGGATCTTTCTGTGTGGAGTTTGCATGTTCCCCCCGTGACTGCGTGGGTTCCCTCCGGGTACACCGGCTTCCTCCCACTTCCAAAGACATGCACCTGGGGATAGGTTGATTGGCAACACTAAATTGGCCCTAGTGTGTGAATGTTGTCTGTCTATCTATGTTGGCCATGCGATGAGGTGGCGACTTGTCCAGGGTGTACCCCGCCTTCTGTCCGAAAGCAGCTGAGATAGGCTCCAGCACCCCCCGCGACCCCAAAAGGGACAAGCGGTAGAAATGGATGGACGGATCTCCAAATTCTTCGGGACAACCTAAAATCATCAGCCCGGAGGTTGGGTCTTGGGCACAGTTGGGTGTTCCAACGGGACAATGACCCCAAACACACGTCAAAAGTGGTAAAGAAATGGCTAAATCAGGCTAGAATGAAGGTTTTAGAATGGCCTTCCCAAAGTCCTGGCTTAAACCCCATTGAAAACATGTGGACAATGCTGAAGAAACAAGTCAGAAAACCAACAAATTTAGCTGAACTGCACCAAATTTGTCAAGAGGAGTGGTCAAAAATTCAACCAGAAGCTTGCGGATGGCTACCAAAAGGGCCTTGCCAAAGGACGTGTAAGCAAATATTAACATTGCTGTATGTATACTTTTGACCCAGCAGATTTGCTCACAGTTTCAGTAGACCTATAATAAATTCATAAAACAATCAAACTTCATGAATGTTTTTTGTGACCAACAAGTATGTGCTCCAATCACTCTATCCCTGCAAAGTTTGTCTGATCTTAAATGTGATTGTGCTGAAAATGTAAACTTTCCTGAAGGAATAAATAAAGTACCGTATTTCCTTGAATTGCCGCCGGGGCGCTAATTCATTTAAAACCTCTTCTCACTCCTGCGCTTACCAAAGGCATGCGGTAAAAGTAAGCATGCGCTAATTATTCTAAAACCTCTTCTCACTCCGGCACTTACCAAAGGCATGCAGTGAAAATTTGAATGTGATGTAAGCTTGGACCTTAAATCAGTGGTCCCCAACCTTTTTGTATCCGCGGACCGGTCAACGCTTAATAATTTGTCCTGCAGCCCGGTGGGGGGGAGTCCTTTTTTTTTTTTTTCTTCTTTGTCATAAAAAAGGGGCGTTTTTGTCATGAAAAAGGGAGGTTTTTGTGGTTTTTGCACTAAATGTAAGTGTATATTGTGTTTTTTATGTTGATTTAATTTAAAAAATGAATAAAAAAAATATATATATTTTTTTTTATATAAATTTTTTTTTCTGCGGCTTGGTACCAATCGGGCCACGTACCGGGCCGCGGCCCGGTGGTTGGGGACCACTGCCTTAAATCCTACTGAATAGCTCTTAATCTTCTTCCCTTTATGCGATTTTGAAAATGATGACAGGGAAGTGTCACTCGTGACGTCACAAGTTTGACCAGGCGGAAATACTAAGCATGCGCTAATAATTTTGCGAAGCGAGTTTGACCCGGCAGTAATTCAAGGCAGGCACATACTATATGCCCTGCGGCAATTCAAGGAAATACGGTACTATCAATCACACAAAAATAGGAGTTGTAGAAATGATCGGAAACTCAAGACAGCCATGACATTATGTTCTATACAAGTGTCTGGAAACTTTTGACCATGACTGTATATTATAGTGTCTTCAAAGTGTGCAGATGTTTTGCATACATTACTAAGTGCTTCAAATTGTGTTCAAAGGGTACAATTTTTTACTGAAATAGGAACTTTTGTCAAGCCAAGAAATAATTATTCATGTTAAGATTGGGGAACTCCGCTTCACGATACCAACTTTTCCATTTACGAACCATGTTCAAAAACCAATCGAGTTCATAAATTGAGGTTCGACTAAGTCCTGACAGATAAAAACGTATCAACATAAAACTTTTATTTTGTATTTTGATGAGCAACCAACCATACCTGAAAACTCAGATTAACACATTTTTGTCACATTTATACACGTGACAAAAATGTGTCGTCCATCCATTCCACAGGATATGTACTGAAACCTTTCACATTCTTATGCTTTGTCATAAATCTAGCATGAACAAGTCAAACTGAACATTGGAGATTTATTACTTGAGTGGACCTGCCTACCAGAGGAATGACACATGGCGGAAAAACAACCATTAAACAACACTCACAGTCTTTTCTAACCGACAAACATGTTTTTGGACTGTATGAGGAAGTACCACTAAAAAATGTTTGGTTAAAAAATAACCCGACATTAACCCAACTGCTGGTTCAGAAAAGGACAAACCCCTTTTTTGAGTTATTTTAACTCAACATTTTGGGTACATTTTTTTAACCTAACTTTTGCAATGAATTATTTAACCAAAAAGTTGAGTTATAATAACTTAATGTTGGGTTATTCCCAACTAAAATATTGCGTGAAATTATTTAACCTAAAAGTTGAGTTATGCTAATTTAATATTTGTTGATTCATAACCCAACTATTGGGTTAAATTTATTTAACACAAAAGCTGAGTTATGCTCACTAAAATGTTGGGTTATTCCAAACCCAACTATTGGGTTGCGCAATTTAGCGCTCGTTGACACAATAGTTGGTTAAAAATTATACATTTTACTGCTGGTTTGTCCTACTCCTTCCCAACTAAAGATCAAAATAATTTTTATTCCATGAAAATATACTCCAAAGCAAAATATGACTTTCATTTTTGTTTTTTACAAAAATTGCCATGGATGGTCATAGTTGTCACGGCAGAGTCACAGGATGCAGACAGGACTCCGGAGGCAAGGTGCAGGTAAGGAAATAATTAATTGTCCATAAATCACGCGGGATACAAACAAAAGAGCCCAAGTGTGCCGATAGCATGGGAAACTAACGGAATAGCGAACAAGAAAAGCTTAGCCTGTACACAGGCAAACAAGGCAAAGCTTAGTGTGGCGGGAGGTGTGACCTGCCCGTCCGTCTGCAGGAGCTGTCACGACTTGGACTTTGGGATATTTAGTTTTTCCAACGCAAAGGATGATTGTCACGAGCCAGGCGTGAACGTGAGTAAATTTTTAATTATTACTACACAAACAAACGAGAGAGACGCTTCCTGTCCGCTTGTGGAAGCCTTCCCTGACGTCCTTCGTCGGGAGCGATGCTTCCAGGATCGCGGCAACATGGCGTCGTCCTCAAACCAAATGGATGTTAGCGGCACCAGTCTTCCATCTGGCCCCCACATCATCTCTCGGTGATCCACGGAGGAATAGCGCAGCGTCTCCTTTTCCATGGCTCGCAGGACCGCCAAAGAAGCCTCGTCCAAATTGTCTGGCCCGTCCAAACTTGCGGAAAAACATTTCTGCTGGCAAGTTTTGTCACGACTTCAACCATGGGATATTTGGTTTTTCCAACGCAAAGGATGATTGGCACGAGCCAGGCGTGAACGTGAGCACATTTTTAATATTACTAAACAAACAAACTACAACAAAGGCAAACAAATGGCGCGCACAATGGCGGAGAACAAACTTGACTAATGAAAACAAAAGACTAGCACGGAGGCTATAACTATAAATACGAAACCAAAACACTTGCTCAATGGCATGAATAACAATGGACTATAAACAAAAACTTACATGACATGGAACTGAGAATGGGAAATGGATCTTTGCAAGATGCATAGCAGGTGGTAAGCATCAGAAGGAGGTGTAAGTAGGTAAAGTTGCCAGGACGAAGAACAGAAACAGAAAGGCTTAAATAGCAGTGACATAATCAGTGATTGGACAGGCGTGTGACATGACAGCTGAAACTAATGAGTTGGCATGGTAACAAAAACAAACCAGGAAGTGAAAAACAGGAAACAAGTGTCCAAAAACAAAACCGAACATAACCAAAACAAAACATGATCCATAGGCGTGACAGGAGCAAAGGCATCTGTCTATGGTGCTGAGGACGAGCACCATTGGATGGCGAGACACAGCTGACAGGTGATTAGATTTCTTAGGTGGTATGTGTTAATCTAATCATCTGTTGTCTTTAACAGTGAGCGGCCGAGAACATAGGGGGAGAGAAGATATGGACGTGACTGAAAAGTCCAGTTCTGCGGGAGAAAGACTTGGGAAAAAATGTATGTACATTAAAAATTTGTTCAACTTTGCACGCCTGCCTCCTGTGAAGTAGATCTCTGATTAGTGCCCAGGAGCAGGTGAGCATCCCGAACACTAATCAGAGGCAGGTGAAAACAATCTGCACCCACGGGTTCTCAAAATAACAACTGAAGGAGTCAAAAATAGCAACTGAAGGGAGTCAAAAATCGCAACTGAGGGAGACAAAAACTGAACAAACATGATCCGGGCAGCACATCATGACAATGATAGTTCTAAACAGCATACTCAAATATATTCATGTACATAACATGTGTGATTGTAAATAATCTTAATGAGAATAATTCCTAACAAAATTCCCTTCAAGAAAAAAGTACCTTTTTAATAAAAAAAAAAAGCCTTTCACCCAAAAATGCGTTACTCATTGAAAAACAACCCAAAAATGGTTCATAGTTCTGAAATCACAGAAATTGAGTTAAAAATAATATTCTTATAACCCCCCAAAATTTGATTGCCCTTCATAAAAATAACTCATAAATTTAACCCAACACTCGCAACTAGGGCTGTGAATCTTTGGATGTCCCACGATTCGATTCAATATCGATTCTTGGGGTCGCGATTCGATTATAAATCGCTTTTTTCGATTCAACGCGATTCTCGATTCAAAAACGATATTTTTCCCATTCAAAACGATTCTGTATTCATTAATACATAGGATTTCAGCAGTATCTACCCCAGTCTGCTGACATCCTAGCAGAGTAGTAGATTTAAAAAAAAAAAAGCTTTTATAATTATAAAGGACAATGTTTTATCAACTGATTGCAATTATGTAAATTTGTTTTAACTATTAAAACGAACCAAAAATATGACTTATTTTATCTTTGTGAAAATATTCGACACAGTGTGTTGTCAAGTTTATGAGATGCGATGCAAGTGTAAGCCACTGTGACACTATTGTTATTTTTTTAAATTTTTATAAATGTCTAATTTTAATGTTGAAATTATAACTAATATTGATACTGTTGTTGATAATATTCATTTTTGTTTCATTACTTTTGGTTTGTTCTGTGTCGTGTTTGTCTCCTCTCAATTGTTCTGTTTATTGCAGTTCTGAGTGTTGCTGGGTCAGGTTTGGTTTTGAAATTGGATTGCATTGGTATGGTATTGCTGTGTATTGTTTTGTTGGATTGATAAAAAAAAAAAAAAACATTTAAAAATCAATTTTTTAAAACTGAGAATCGATTCTGAATCGCACAACGAGAGAATCGCGATTCAAATTCGAATCGATTTTTTCCCACACCTCTACTCGCAACTCATAAATTGGGTTATCAAAATAACCCAGCATTTTTTAGTGTGTAGAGTACTTGGTGGGAAACAAACACAAACACAGACAGATCGTGCAAATTTTACATAGGAAAAATCGACCTAAAAAAACAAATGTCAACACTGGCATAGTATGCATTGTATATGTCTTAAATATATGTTATATGTTAGATCACTAAGAAAATGACTAAGCACCATTGCCCAGTGGCATATTTGACATCTTTATGTGCTTGACGCCTCAATCATTGGTATGTTTTCATCTCTAAAACCATTCTGGGTATCACTCTATCTGATCTATCTTGTCTTTTAACAAAGAAACAAGGAAGTCACAATCTTCGTTCAAGGAATGTTCTGCAAATTGTCATCCCCAAAGTAAGAACTGAACTGGCTAAGAAAGCATTCAGGTTTTCAGCACCGAAGGCTTGGAATAATCTACAATCGAATATTCAACTTCAAACCCTTGTTACATTGAACGAGTTTAAAGCTTCTGTGAAAGGATTGCAGTCTACCTTGTGTGTATGCACATGTGTCATGTGAGCACGTTTTAATGTTGTAAAATTGTTTTATGTGTTGTTTACCGTTTTTAATTAAACCTCCATGCTGACTTCTTGGCCAGGTCTCCCTTGGAAAAGATATCTTTGATCTTAATGGGATTTTACCTGGTTAAATAAAAGGCTAAATTAAATAAATAAATAAATAAATAAATACATTGGAATTACTGTTCCATGTGAAGGTTGGTACTCGCAGAACATACAATAGAATGCAGGTAGGCAGGGTTCCACTCTATGTCAATGTTTTGATTCATTTTGACGGCAATATGTTCCAAATCTGTGAACAAACAACGACACAGTGGTGATGTAATGTGCTCAAACTGTGAATTAAAGCCGACTGGCTTTAAGTCACATGCTTGACTTGTGGTGGCTTTGATGCTGTTGTCTCGGAAATAAGCTTCTTTATGCAGGACACTGCATGATATGCTGCGTGCTGAAAAAGAGTCATTTCAAATTGTACCTGCTCCTCCACCAGGTGGCGGAAAAATGAGAAGGGGAAAAAAAGTTATAAAGGAGCAAAAGTGCTATAACTGCGACTCAGACTAGAAACAAGTATGTTGGCATCGTAAAATAGGCTGACCATATTCTGAAATCCCAAAAAGAGGACACATATATGTGTGCCAAGGCGAGCAGCACGCCAAGGCCGGGACTACAGTGGGGCAAAAAAGTATTTAGTCAGCCACCGATTGTGCAAGTTCTCCCAATTAAAATGATGACAGAGGTCTGTAATTTTCATCATAGGTACACTTCAACTGTGACTGACAGAATGTGAAAAAAAATCCAGGAATTCACATTGTAGGAATTTATTTGTAAATTATGGTGGAAAATAAGTATTTGGTCAACCATTCAAAGCTCTCAGTGATGGAAGGAGGTTTTGGCTCAAAATCTCACGATACATGGCCCCATTCATTCTTTCCTTAACACGGATCAATCGTCCTGTCCCCTTAGCAGAAAAACAGCCCCAAAGCATGATGTTTTCACCCCCATGCTTCATAGTAGGCATGGTGTTCTTGGGATGCAACTCAGTATTCTTCTTCCTCCAAACACGACAAGTTGTGTTTATACCAAAATTGATAAATGGATGATACAGCAGAGGATTGGGAGGATGTCATGTGGTCAAATGAAACCAAAATAGAACTTTTTGGTATAAACTCAACTCGGTGGCTGACTAAATACTTTTTCGCCCCACTGTAGGTGAAGATACTTGAACTTGCTTTATAAATAATATATTTGTTTGAATAAATAAATTTTCTCATCCGTTGACAGCAGTGTTGGCGCTAGGAATTTTCAAAATGGGGTCCCAAGGACTCCATCAAGTCATGAAAATGGGGTCCCACAATACATTTTTTGTAAGCATTTTGAAAACAAATGATGAACGTATGCATTGTCCTGGTATATCTCACATTCTATGTTGTGTTTTGGAAAAAGGTTGTCATAAATGAAATCAAACAATGGATGTCCGCTAACTTTTTGCAACTCAACGCCAAAAAAACGGAAATGCTGATTATCGGTCCTGCTAGACACCGAACTCTATTTAATAATACAACTCTAACATTTGACAACCAAACAATTAAACAAGGCGACACGGTAAAGAATCTGGGTATTATCTTCGACCCAACTCTCTCCTTTGAGGCACACATTAAAAGCGTTACTAAAACGGCCTTCTTTCATCTCCGTAATATCGCTAAAATTCGCTCCATTCTGTCCACTAAAGACGCTGAGATCATTATCCATGCGTTTGTTACGTCTCGCCTCGACTACTGTAACGTATTATTTTCGGGTCTCCCCATGTCTAGCATTAAAATATTACAGTTGGTACAAAATGCGGCTGCTAGACTTTTGACAAGAACAAGAAAGTTTGATCACATTACGCCTGTACTGGCTCACCTGCACTGGCTTCCTGTGCACTTAAGATGTGACTTTAAGGCTTTACTACTTACGTATAAAATACTACACGGTCTAGCTCCATCCTATCTTGCCGATTGTATTGTACCATATGTCCCGGCAAGAAATCTGCGTTCAAAGGACTCCGGCTTATTAGTGATTCCCAAAGCCGAAAAAAAGTCTGCGGGCTACAGAGCGTTTTCCGTTCCGGCTCCAGTACTCTGGAATGCCCTCCCGGTAACAGTTTGAGATGCCACCTCAGTAGAAGCATTTAAGTCTCACCTTAAAACTCATTTGTATACTCTAGCCTTTAAATAGACTCCCTTTTTAGACCAGTTGATCTGCCGTTTCTTTTCTTTTTCTTCTATGTCCCACTCTCCCTTGTGGAAGGGGTCCGGTCCGATCCGGTGGCCATGTACTGCTTGCCTGTGTATCGGCTGGGGACATCTCTGCGCTGCTGATCCGCCTCCGCTTGGGATGGTTTCCTGCTGGCTCCGCTGTGAACGGGACTCTCGCTGCTGTGTTGGATCCGCTTTGGACTGGACTCTCGGGACTGTGTTGGATCCATTATGGATTGAACTTTCACAGTATCATGTTAGACCCGCTCGACATCCATTGCTTACCTCCTCTCCAAGGTTCTCATAGTCATCATTGTCACCGATGTCCCACTGGGTGTGAGTTTTCCTTGCCCTTATGTGGGCCTACCGAGGATGTCGTAGTGGTTTGTGCAACCCTTTGAGACACTAGTGATTTAGGGCTATATAAGTAAACATTGATTGATTGATTGATAAATGTTACTTAATTCATTGAAAGAAAGAATTTTTTAAAAAATAAGACAAATTTGTATGCATATGTAAATGTATTCAGTTATAAACATTCATTCACTTTCTTCTTTCTTTCATGGATCCAAACTTTACTGCTGCTGCAATTTTTTTCTATGTTTTTATCGAATAAGTTGTAGGTGAAGTGAATGTGAAGTGAATTATATTTTTTTAGTGCTTTTATCTAGTGACTCAAGGCCCTTTACTTAGTGAAACCCAATATCTAAGTTACATTTAAACCAGTGTGGGTGTCACTGGGAGCTGGTGGGTAAAGTGTCTTGCCCAAGGACACAACGGCTGTGTCAAGGATGGCGGAAGCGGGGATAGAACCTGGAACCCTCAAGTTGCTGGAACGGCCACTCTACCAACCGAGCTATGCCGCCGCTAGGTGTATTAATTTCAGTATAAAAAGTGTTAAACGCTTTTTGTTTCGGTCATGAAATGATGATAATGGTGTGCCTGGGCATACATACATGTTGTATTTAATGCTTAAATCTCTACATCAACTTCAGATCCATTCCTCATTTCAAATTATTTTATTTTTTTATGTTGTTTCTTTTGTTTGTTTGTTTTCCGCCCTTTTTTGTCAAACAAAACTATGTTTTTTTTTAGGGCAAACACAAATTTTGTAAAATCTTCCAGCAAAATTATTTTTCAAAGTGGTATATTTGATGTGACTGAATCGGGGTTGAGGTGAGGGGTAAGGGGTGGCGGGGTGGTGGGGGGGTTGGGGGTGCACTTGCCACAGTCTTAACTAGAGATGTGCGATAATGTTTTTTTTGCAAATATCCGATATTGTCCAACTCTTAATTACCGATTCCGATATCAACCGATACCACCATATACTGTCATGGAATTAACACATTATTATGCCTGATTTTGTTGTGATTCCCCATTGGATGCATTGTAACAAGGTTTTCCAAAATAAATCAACTCAGGTTTTGGAAAAAAATGCCAACATGACACTGCCATATTTATTATTGAAGTCACAAAGTGCATTATTTTTTTAACATACTTCACAACAGCAGTTCGGAATTTAGGACATGCTCTCCCTGAGAGAGCATGAGGAGGTTGAGGTGGGCAGGGTTGGGGGTGGGCGGCGTTGATGTGGTGATAGTGGCGGTGGGTGGTAGTGGCGGTGTATATTGTAGCGTCCCGGAAGAGGTAGTGCAACAAGGAATTCTGGGTATTTGTTCTGTTGTGTTTACATTGTGTTACGGTGCGGATGTTCTCCCAAAATGTGTTTGTCATTCTTGTTTGGTGTGGGTTCACAGTGTGGCGCATATTTGTAACGGTGATAAACTTGTTTATACGGCCACCCTCAGTGTGACCTGTATGGCTGTTGAGCAATTATGCTTTGATTGACAGCCGATCCAATCTCCCGCCCTCTCGCTCTCTCTGCCCCAACCCTCACGAATTCTGCTGCGTGCACACCTTCACAATATGTTTATTTTTTTTAAACCCCTTCTAAACCCTGTGCGTACATTGAAAATACACGCAACCCTGACTCAAAACGCCGGACATTTGAAGCATTTAAGAAACCCCGCCCGGACAGGCCTGCAAAAGAGGACTTGTCTGGGGAAAAGAGGACGTATGGTCAGTCAATCGTAAACTGAACACTTCTGAACATAATTTTTGTTTGCATACCCTCTTGTAAATGTTTTAAGGCAGCAAAAACCCCTTTCACACGAAAACAACACAGCCTTTATGAAAAGGCCCCCTAATTCAAATACATGAGCGCAAGAGGCTCAACTTAGGTCATTTTTTCCACAGCATACAGGAGAGCTAAGTCCCATGAAATGTGGGGAGTTTCTATTCAGTGACCCTGCAAGAAAGTCCATGTGTCCTTCAAAGAGAGGGCTATTGAACACTTTTTTTTTTTTGCGAAGATCTATGGTGTGTTTTGGAGGGTCTTTTGTTCCCCACCATCCAACCTGCTGTACTTGGCAGGTCTTCTGAGGGCTTCAGCACATGTCTCTTGACACGCTGCAGACAGAGCTGCCTGTAATGGTAAGCCACCGAGATGAGAGCAGGACGGTGCAGGAGGGGAGAAGATGAGCACAGAGCAGGGAGGTGAAAGTAAAAGAATAAAGAGGAGCGGCGCCTCAGATCCCTGCACACTCTTCCTACCTCCATCTCCATTGGCCTGTCACTCAGGACTGTTTCATTTTTAATAAGACTAATCCCTCTCAGAAGTAAGCTGCCCGTCACCCCTCCCTGTCCTGCAAGGGAGCAATCTCCTTTTCAGAGTGAGGGAAGGATGAGGGTTTGCTCCGCTTGAAAAGAAGAGAAAAATGTGAAAGGTGAGACTAAAAAGAGGCCGCATCAGAAGATTTGGGCCTCTCATGTTTGATACACTTACAGGTGGCTTTTTTCCCTTTCTTTCAAAACACCGACTTATGCCCCAAGCCGTCTTTAACATAAGTTCAATGTTATCAACTGACACCTGACAGCACTGACACTAACCTCACCTTAATAATGTACGGCCAAACCTTTCTGAAAACATTTGTCTTCTTTTGGTGATGATATGAAGAAGAGTACAAGTGAGTAAAATAGTACACATTTACCTGTGGTAAATTCAGTTGACCGGACATGATTTATAAGGTCCCACACTTGACAGTGCTTGGCAAAGCACAAACCAAGCATGATGTTCGAAGGAATTGTCTGTAGACCTCCGAGTCAGGATTGTCTCAAGGTACAAATCTGGGTAAGTGTGGAGAAAAATATTGTGGAGAGGCGTAGCCGGCAGTCCGACAGCGAGGCAGGGCACGCCGTAGCCCAGCCCAAGATGGCGGCAAGGAGGCGTGACCGGCAGTCCGACGGCGATGCAGGGCACACCGTAGCCCAGCTCAAGATGGCAGCAAGGAGGCGTGACCGGCAGTCCGACAGCGAGGCAGGGCACGACGTAGCCCAGCCCAAGATGGCGGCAAGGAGGCGTGACCGGCAGTCCGTCAGCGAGGCAGGGCACGCCAGAGCCCGACCAAAGATGGTGGCAAGGAGGCGTGACCGGCAGTCCGACAGCGATGCAAGGCACACCGTAGCCCAGCTCAAGATGGCGGCAAGGAGGCGTGACCGGCAGTCCGACAGCAAGGCAGGGCACACCGTAGCCCAGCCCAAGATGGCGGCAAGGAGGCGTGACCGGCAGTCCGTCAGCGATCCAGGGCACACCGTAGCCAAGCTCAAGATGGCGGCAAGGAGGCGTGACCGGCAGTCCGACAGCAAGGCAGGGCACGACGTAGCCCAGTCCAAGATGGCGGCAAGGAGACGTGACCGGCAGTCCGAGAGCAATGCAGGGCACACCGTAGCCCAGCTCAAGATGGCGGCAAGGAGCCGTGACCGGCAGTCCGACAGCAAGGCAGGGCACGCCGTAGCCCAGCCCAAGATGGCGGCAGGGAGGCGTGACCGGCAGTCCGACAGCGATCCAGGGCACACCGTAGCCAAGCTCAAGATGGCGGCAAGGAGGCGTGACCGGCAGTCCGACAGCAAGGCAGGGCACGACGTAGCCCAGTCCAAGATGGCGGCAAGGAGACGTGACCGGCAGTCCGACAGCGATGCAGTGCACACCGTAGCCCAGCTCAAGATGGCGGCAAGGAGGCATGACCGGCAGTCCGACAGCAAGGCAGGGCACGACGTAGCCCAGCCAAAGATATCGGCAAGGAGGCGTGACCGGCAGTCCGACAGCGATAAAGGGCACACCGTAGCCCAGCTCAAGATGGCGGCAAGGAGGCGTGACCGGCAGTCCGACAGCAAAGCAGGGTACGACGTAGCCCAGCCCATGATGGCGGCAAGGCGGCGTGACCGGCAGTCCGTCAGCGAGGCAGGGCATGCCGGAGCCCAGAAAAAGATGGCGGCAAGGAGACGTGACCGGCAGTCCGACAGCGATGCAGGGCACACCGTAGCCCAGCTCAAGATGGCGGCAAGGAGGCGTTACCGGCAGTCCGACAGCGATGCAGGGCACACCGTAGCCCAGCTCAAGATGGCGGCAAGGAGGCGTGACCGGCAGTCCGACTGCAAGGCAGGGCACGACGTAGCCCAGCCCAAGATGGCAGCAAGGAGGCGTGACCGGCAGTCCGTCAGCGAGGCAGGGCACACCGTAGCCCAGCTCAAGATGGCGGAAAGGAGGCGTGACCGGCAGTCCGTCAGCGAGGCAGGGCACGACGTAGCCCAGCCCAGCCCAAAATGGCGGCAAGGAGGCGTGACCGGCATTCCGACAGCAATGCAGGGCACACCGTAGCCCAGCTCAGGATGGCGGCATGGAGGCGTGACCGGCAGTCCGACAGCGAGGCAGGGCACGACGTAGCCCAGTCCAAGATGGCGGCAAGGAGACGTGACCGGCAGTCCGACAGCGATGCAAGGCACACCGTAGCCCAGCTCAAGATGGCGGCAAGGAGGCGTGACCGGCAGTCCGACAGCAAGGCAGGGCACGACGTAGCCCAGCCCAAGATGGCGGCAAGGAGGCGTGACCGGCAGTCCGACAGCGAGGCAGGGCACGCCGTAGCCCAGCCCAAGATGGCGGCAAGGAGGCGTGACCGGCAGTCCGACAGCGATGCAGGGCACACCGTAGCCCAGCTCAAGATCGCGGCAAGGAGGCGTGACCGGCAATCCGACAGCGAGGCAGGGCACGACGTAGCCCAGTCCAAGATGGCGGCAAGGAGGCGTGACCGGCAGTCCATCAGCGAGGCAGGGCACGCCGTAGCCCAGCCCAGCCCAAGATGGCGGCAAGGAGGCGTGACTGGCATTCCGACAGCAATGCAGGGCACACCTTAGCCCAGCTCAGGATGGCGGCATGGAGGCGTGACCGGCAGTCTGACAGCAAGGCAGGGCACGCCGTAGCCCAGCCCAGCCCAAGATGGCAGCAAGGAGAAGTGGCCGGCAGTCCGACAGCGATGCAGGGCACACCGTAGCCCAGCTCAAGATGGCGGCAAGGAGGCGTGACCTGCAGTCCGACAGCGAGGCAGGGCACGCCGTAGCCCAGCCCAAGATGGCGGCAAGGAGGCGTGACCGGCAGTCCGACAGTGATGCAGGGCACACCGTAGCCCAGCTCAAGATGGCGGCAAGGAGGCGTCACCGGCAGTCCGACAGCAAGGCAGGGCATGACGTAGCCCAGCCCAAGATGGCGGCAAGGAGGCGTGACCGGCAGTCCGTCAGCGAGGCAGGGCACGCCGGAGCCCGACCCAAGATGGCAGCGAGGACGCGTGACCGGCAGTCCGTCAGCGAGGCAGGGCACACCAGAGCCCGACCCAAGATGGCAGCAAGGACGCGTGACCGGCAGTCCGTCAGCGAGGCAGGGCACACCAGAGCCCGACCCAAGATGGCAGCGAGGACGCGTGGACAGCGAGCGAGCGGCGAGGCGGGGTACGCCGGGAGCGACGCCGCAAGTGACGCTGCAAACAAGATTAGGTGCGCGGATCGCGCACCTGGGGACAAGGAGGCGTGGCCGGCAGTCCGACAGCGAGGCCAGAGCACGACCCAAGATGGCGGCGAGGACGCGTGGACAGCGAGCAAGCGGCGAGGAGGGGCACGCCGGGAGCGACGCTGCAAGAGATGCTGAAAACAAGATTAGGTGCGTGGATTGCGCACTTGGGGACAAGGAGGCGTGGCCGGCAGTCCGACAGCGAGGCAGGGCACACCGTAGCCCAGTTTAAGATGGAGGCGAGGAGGCGTGACCAGCAGTCCGACAGTGAGGCAGGACACGCCGGAGCCCGGCCCAAGATGGCGGTGAGGAGGCGTGGACGGCGAGCGAGTGGTTTAAACTGAGCGATCGGAGGAGAAGTTTAAGGAAGTGTCGGTGACAAACCCCAAGATGCAGAGATGGCAGACTTGTTGCAGCAAAACATTATTTTTAATGCCCAAATGCAGTAAAACAGGAATCAGGAACCATGGACCAGGAACCAGGAAACAAACATCAGGCAACAGGATACAGGAATCAAGGAGAACTGGAGACAGCAAACAGGAACCAGCAAACAGGAAACAGAATACAAAATACGACAGCTGTCTGAAGGGCGAGGCAGGTATTAATATTAGCTCAATTGGCAAACCTGCTGGCAATTGCCTGACTGCCAATCAGGGACAGGTGAGGGAAACAAGCGCTCAGGGAGACATGCAGGAAAAGGAACCAAAATTAAGAAATAAATAAAACACAAACACAGTGAAAACCCCGAACATAACCAAACTGTCAGTGACAAGCCTGACAAGAAGAGCCTCATTCAGGAAGGTGACCAAGAACCAAGATAGTCACTCTGTCAGAGCTACAGCATTTCTTTCATAGTTCTTTTTATTGATTTTCACATTCATTTTAACAAAACTGTCAGGGGTATTTGTTGTTGAACCCCAAGATGCAGAGAAGGAAGCAGGCACTTGGTAAGTAAACATGATTTAATTAGATACTAAAGACAAAAACAAAACCAAAAGGGTACAAACAAAAAGCACGCACGTGGGCGGATATAACAAACTAAGGGCTATGAACAAACAAATCGGAAGCAGGGAACAAAAAACAGTAAGCTACAAACATCTACCAAATATAGCTTACCGCTACGCTGCAATCACTCGACCAGTAGGAATGACAAGTAGAAAATGACATTGACACGACACTACAATGATCCAGCAACTGACACAAGACAAAGGAGGTACAAATAGGAGCCGGCTGATTGGCAACAGGTGTGGCCAGATGCCAATCAGCCGCAGCTGAAGGGGAACACAGCACTCAGGGAACAAGACAGGAAGCTGACAAAATAAGAGCACTTGACAGGAACTAAAAGACAGGAAATACTAAACACAGGAAAGACAAATGCAGAGGAAAAAACTAAAACATAGACAAACTGTCAGGGGCAAGCCTGACAAAAACATTCCAAACATCTGGAGTTCATCCCCTACCTCTGCTGTCACTCAAAACAAAAAAACAAACAAAAGTAAGAGTACAGTCAGCAGTCATATTCAGGTACGTATCGAGGGCTATTCGTGCACTTGTGTAGAGGATTGGACAAAATAAATTAAAAAAGGTCTCCACACTTTAAAAAATGTGGTTTCAGATGCCCGTAATATATACCTTATTTCCTCCAGCTGTCACGTGTTGGCGTGGTTGGGTCGGGGTTTGTTCTCCTGGAATGCAGGACGGACAGCTCCGGAAGACAGCGTGAGGTAGGAGATGATAATTTAATCATAATAGTACCAAAAGACATAAACAAACCAAGGAAAAATGTGCCGATCGCACGGGAAGCTAAGGTAACAGCTAAGCACGTGATCAAGATCAGGAATACACCAAAGTGACGGTTGCTTACCGCAAGCAATGAAGCCACACCGACTGTGGCGAGTAACGTGACTAAATAGCTCTCTGATTAGTGCTCAACAGCAGGTGAACGTGCAGAGCACTAATCAGAGGCAAGTGAAACCAATTAGTACCCATGGAAACCAAAACAAACACCCAAAGTGCACAAACCAGGAACTAAGGGAGTCCATAACTAACAGAACATAACTAAACAAAACATGATCCGGATTACGGATCATGACACCAGCTTCGGGTTTGATAGCACATCCCTTATCCAGGGGGAGACTGAGGGTGGGACAGCCTCCTTACACTTCAACAGAGTCAGGCGGCGTGCGAGGAGGGTGGTAAAGGCAACTATTTTGTGACCCCCTACAGGTAGCTCCATCCCTTCAGGAATGATTCCAAATATAGACATGAAAGGTTTTGGATCAATTTGAACTGTTAAGACTAGAGATGTCCGATAATATCGGACTGCCTGTAACGTCTTTGTGGCATCCTGATGCAAGTAGTGCTCTTCCTGGATGCAGTTCGGGCTCGGACACAGCGTACAGGTAAGAATTAAAGATTTATTACAACTAAAAACAGGCAAATAACAAAAACACTGGTTACAAAAAGCAAAACAAAGAGCTAGCTAGCATAAGAGCTACGGGAACAAAACAGGGCTAAGCGCGGAAGCATTAGCGAGTTCAAACATAGAAACAAAAAGCTAAGTGCGGAAGCATTAGCAAATCCAAACATAGAAACAAAGTCGTCACTAATTGCATGCATGCAAGCAAAGGTTTACGAGGCGAGAACGAGTGAACGGAAAAGGCAGGCTAAATAGAGTCTCTGATCAAAAACAGGTGTGCAAATAAAGGCAGGTGAACAACTCAAGTCGCCATGGTGACGAATACAAACAAGGAAGTACACACAAACTCAGAAGTCCAAACAGCAAACGATCCGAGTAGCGGGTCGCAACGCTGCCGAAACAATCAGCCGATAAATGCTTTAAAATGTAATACCGGAAATCATCGGTATATGTTACAAAATGATCGGTATCGGTTTCAAAAAGTTAAATTTATGACTTTTTAAAACGCTGCTGTGTACACGGACAAAGGGAGGAGTACAGGGTACCAATAAACCTTAAAGGGGAACATTATCACCAAACCTATGCAAGCGTCAATATATACCTTGATGTTGCAGAAAAAAGACCATGTATTTTTTAACCGATTTCCGAACTCTAAATGGGTGAATTTTGGCAAATTAAACGCCTTTCTGTTTATCGGTCTTTTAGCGATGACATCAGAACGTGACGTCACTGAGGTAATACACCCGCCATTTTCATTTTCACATTACAAACACCGGGTTTCAGCTCTGTTGTTTTCCGTTTTTTCGACTATTTTTTGGAACCTTGGAGACATCATGCCTCGTCGGTGTGTTGTCGGAGGGTGTAACAACACTAACAGGGAGGGATTCAAGTTGCACCACTGGCAAGAAATCTTCCGCCAGACCCCCATTGAATGTACCAGAGTGTCTTCACATTTGACCGGCGATGCTAAGACAGACATGGCAAAGAGATGTATGGATAACCTGCAGATGCATTTGCAACGATTAAGTCAACTAAATCACAAAGGTGAGTTTTGTTGATGTTGTTGATTCATATGCTAATCAGACATATTTGGTCACAGCATGACTGCCAGCTAATCGATGCTAACATGCTATTTACGCTAGCTGTATGTACATTTGAAACTAGATACCCACATTTAATGCGAAACAAACACCAATCGACGAATTTAAGTTGCTCCTGTGTCACAAGATGCGAAAGTCCTGATCGTTTGGTCTGCACATTTTACCGGCGATGCTAATAAGGCAGCCATGCTATGGGCCACTTCATTAGGTACACCTACGCTATGGCCGAATAGCGTCAATAGCTATTCGCTCAATAGCTTCAATTTCTTCTTCAATTTCATTTTCGCTATCTGCCTCCATACTCCCACCATCTGTTTCAATACATGCGTAATCTGTTGAATCGCTTAAGCCGCTGAAATCCGAGTCTGAATCCAAGCTAATGTCGCTATGTCTTGCTGTGGTAACCGCCATGTTGTTTGTATTGGCAGCCCTGTATGACATCACAGGGAAATGGATAGTGGTTTCGAAGATACAGAAAATAAAGCACTTTAAAGCTTTATTTAGGGATATTCCGGGACCGGTAAAATTTTGAAAAAAACTTCAAAAAATACAACAAGCCACTGGGAACTGATTTTTCTTGTTTTTAACCCTTTTGAAATTGTGATACTGTTCCCCTTTAAAGGCACTGCCTTTGCGTGCTGGTCCAATCACTCACACAAGTGAATGCATGCATACTTGATCAACAGCCATACAGGTCACACTGAGGGTGGCTGTATAAACAACTTTAAAGGCCTACTGAAACCCACTACTACCCACCACGCAGTCTGATAGTTTATACATCAATGATGAAATATTATCATCGCAACATATGCCAATACGGCCTTCTTAGTTTACTAAATTGCAATTTTAAATTTCCCGGGACTTTTTTCTTGAAAACGTCGCGTAATGATGATGTGTATGCGTGATATCACGGGCTGTTATGAATATGAGCGCTGCACACACACACAGCTAAAAGTCGTCTGCTTTAACGGCATAATTACACAGTATTTTGGAGATCTGTGTTGCTGAATCTTTTGCAATTTGTTCAATTAATATTGGAGAAGTCAAAGTCGAACAATGGAGTTGGGAAGCTTTAGCCTTTAGCCACACAAACACACGGTGATTCCTTGTTTAAAATTCACGGAGTTGAAACTTTACTGTGGATCACAGCGGACATGGATCCCGACGACTTGTCAACCAGCAGGTTTCGGTGAGAAAATTGTGGTTAAAAAGTCGCCACTTACCGGATATCAGCTGGGCTTGCGCCTCCCGTACAGCTGCCGTCAACTTCCCTGAGACACTGCGTGTCAACACCCGGCCGTGGACGTACACTTCCGACTATCAGGTACTGTTAAACTCACTAAAACACTAGCAACACAATAGAAAGATAAGGGATTTCCCAGAATTATCCTAGTAAATGTTTCTAAAAACATATGAATCCGTCTCAATGCAACGCGATTGCAATCGCGTTTTTTTATTTTTTTTCTAGTCCGTCGCTATCAATATCCTCAAACACGAATCTTTCATCCTCTCTCAAATTAATGGGGAAATTGTCGTTTTCTCGGTCCGAATAGCTCTTTTTGTTGGAGGCTCCCATTAAAATCAATGTGGATATACGAGGAGCCATCAACATGTGACGTCATCTGCTGCGACTTCCGGTAAAGGCAGGGCTATTCTCCAGTTGTGAACTTTATCGTGGATGTTCTCTACTAAATCCTTTCAGCAAAAATATGGCGATATCGCGAAATGATCAAGTATGTCACATAAAATGGACCTGCTATCCCCGTTTAAATAAGAAAATCTCATTTCAGTAGGCCTTTAACACTGTTACAAAAATGCGCCACACTGTGAACCCACACCAAACAAGAATGACAAACACATTTCGGGAGAACATCCGCACCGTAACACAACAGAACAAATACCCAGAACCCCTTGCAGAACTGACTCTTCCAGGACGCTACAATATACACCCCCGCTGTCCCCAATCCCCCCACCTCAACCCCGTCACCCCATTCCCGCCCACCTCAACCTCCTCATGCTCTCTCAGGGAGAGCATGTCCCAAATTCCAAGCTGCTGTTTTGAGGCATGTTTAAAAAAAAATGCCGTCAAAATTTCTCTCTCTCCCAGTCAACGAGGATCTCTCGGCCTTGCCGATCGAGTCCGGAAACTGATGATCCTGCTCAAGACTCCCGATAGCCTCGACGAGCTTGTCGCGATCGCGGTGGAAGTGGAGAATCGCCTCGTTGACTGGGAGAGAGAGAAATTCCGATGGCGTATAATGGGTGTGGCCATGTAGCGCATCAAGTTACATCCGCACTGATGCCCATTGTCGATGCTGGACCGATATCACGAGAGGATGAACTCATGCAACTCGGAGGATCTCGTCTCACTCAAGCCGAGAGGGATCGTCGCTTTCGACTCCATCTTTGTCTGTATTGCGGAGAGGCCGAGCATCACGTAAACCACTGCCCTCATCATCAGGCTCGCCGTCGCTCTCAAACTTCACCTCCTCGTCACGCTCAAGCATCAGCTCCTCGTCGCACTCAAGCTCCATCTATTCGCTGCACCCCAGCTGCACACTCTCCAGCTGCACACTCTCCAGCGACCGCTCCGTCTCCTCTACCGCCATCTACAGGTCAGACTCTGTCAAGGCTTCGAATCACTGGCATGCTCTCCTGGGATAAGGCTAAGCATTTAGACATTTGTGCTCTTATTGACTCTGGTTTTGATGACAATTTTATTGATGAATCACTTAATAGACGTTTGTTCATTCCTGTTGCCGAATTACACAGACTTAGGGTAGTCCGATCCCTCGACGGAGGCCACCTGGCGAGCGTTACTCATCAGACTCAGCCGTTAACTCTTAAATTATCTTGTAACCATTTTGAGTCAATCTTTTTTATCGTCATTCCCTCTCGCTCAGCTCCTGTTGTGCTCGGTTTTACCTGGCTAGCTAAACATAATCCCCGTATTGATTGGGTCAAGACGAAGATCATTAATTGAGGTAATTTTTGTCACATACACTGTCTACAGTCCGCATGCCCTCGCATCGGGCCCGCACGTTTCGCTACCCCGGAGATCATAGATTTGTTGGTTATTCCCACAGTTTACCACGATCTTAAGGAGGTCTTCAGTAAGGACAGCGCATTCTCATTACCTCCACACTGTCCCTATGACTGCTGTATTAATCTCCTTCCAGGTGCCACACTTCCTTCATCCGTCTTTATAATATTTCGAAACATGAAAGAGAGTCACTAGTGGACTATATCTCCACGTAACTCGCTTCGGGTCTAATCCGTCCCTCCAACTCTCCTCTAGCCGCAGGTTTTTTTTTGTGGAAAAAAAGGATAAGACACTCCGTCCTTGTATTGATTATCGTGCCCTGAACCTTATTACTGTTAAAAATAAATATCCTCTTCCGCTACTCAACTCTGCTTTCAACCCCTTACACACTGCTAGACACTTTACCAAGCTGGACCTCCGCAACACATATCACTTAGTCAGAATAAAGCAAGGGAATGAATGGAAGACCGCATTTAACACACCACTTGGACATTTTGAATACCTGGTTATTGGCCTCACCAATGCGCCGGCTGTTTCTCAAAGCCTCATTAATGATGTTCTACGCGACATGCTCGATCGATTTATGGTCGTTTACTTGGACGATATCCTCATTTTCTCTCCCACTCCCGAACTTCACGTCCAGTATGTTCGCTTAGTTCTCCAACGTCTTCTCGAGAATTGACTTTTTGTCAAGGCCGAAAAGTGCATGTTTCACACTGAATCGATTCCGTTCTTGGGATTTATTGTGGAGAAGGGTCAACTCCGAGCAGATCCCGCGAAGATCAAGTCGGTGATCGATAGGCCTACACCCACCACTAGAAAACACCTCCAAATATTTTTAGGTTTTGCTAATTTGTACCGCCGTTTTATCCGTAATTTTAGTCAGGTAGCTGAACCACTAACTAAAATTACATCCACTAAGCTGCCCTTTTTGTGGACCAACCAGCATCTCGCCAACCGCCACTGCAGCACAGCACCGGGTTACAAGCCCAGTCAGAAGGTATGGTTGTCATTCCGTGATTTACGTCTCCAAGTTTCCTCCAAGAAACTGCAGCCATGATTTATTGGACCTTACACCATTGAGCGAGTCATCAATCCCTCAGTGGTTCGACTACACCTTCCGGACTCTCTCAAGATCCATCCTTCTTTCCACGTCTCCCTAGTCAAACCTGTGTCCTCCAGTCCCTTGAGTCCTCCAGAGGGGCCTCCTCCTCCTCCCAGGCTTATCGATGGACACCAGGCGTTCACGGTCAAGGCCATTCTCGACGTGAGGAGAAGGGGCAGGGTTTTCCAGTATCTGGTCGACTGGGAGGGTTACAGCCCTGAGGATCGATCTTGGGTCCCGCGATCTCTTATCCTTCTCTCCTAACTGCTTTTTATGATAATTTTCCCGAGAAGCCAGGTAAGCCGCCAGGTGCCGTCCATTAAGGGTGGGGTTTGGGGGGGTGTACTGTTGTGTTTTTTTGTCTTCTCCCTGCCTTCTCTATTTGTTTGTCAGTTTCTTTCCTCAGTCAATTTGTCCCCAGTGAGGCACACCTGCTACTAATCACTACCCGGTAGTATTTAAGCTTGTCACCGCCAGCTGGCCCCTGTCGGTTATTGTTTCCTGAACCCCGCACTTACATGTGCCAGCTCTGATTCTGCTTTCCTGGTATGTTGCCTTATTCATATTCTTGTTAATCTTGACCTCGTTGTGTTTTGTTTCCTAGACACCTTGTTTGAAGAGGACTTTTTGCTGCGCTTAGTGCGTCCTGGCCTTTTCTCCGCCTACAACTGAAGATATTACTTTTGTTAAATACCCATGGTGTGCAATTTTTGCCCCATCACCCTTTGTTACCATTTTGGACTAATTAAATATTCTCATTTTGTACTACTACCTTGCTTTCATTCTCTGCATCCCAGGGTCCACCCTTGAACATTGCCTAACATATAATTGTCTATATTGGTAGAAACATTCATTTGATTCAATTTCATTCCAAGAAATTAAACAATATTTTTGCATATGACAAAAAACACCCACAAATGCTGGCTTACTCTGATAAAAATGCCATGTTTGTTATAAAAACAGTTGAAAAAAGTAAATAAAAGGCTGGCTTCCACTGGGAGACCTGTGTCTGCTAGATTGAGTGCCCCCACTTCTCCCAATGTGGCGAGTCAGAGTACTCCTGAGGCATCGAACTGCAAGTTGACAATATATCGCCCCCTACTTCGAGGCAGAGGTACTTGCTGCCTCAAGACCTGCCTTTTCCACGTGGCAACAAGCATGCGCCCTCTCGCACGCACGCCAAAAACACACTGTGTGTAGCCGCGGAGGCACCGTCTGTGTCTGCCTCACTTCTCATCTGCTGCATTGTTTTGATCAGGAAACATGGAATTTCCGCGATTTTGACCATGAAAATTATCAAAATATACACAAAAATCACATAGGAAGCACAAACCAAAAGAGAAATATTAAAACTTATTTTATTTTATTACTTCGTTTTGGAACATCTCATGGTTAAGCCACCTGGTGGCAGGTGAGGCTATGCCTCACTTGCCTCCCCTGACAACACGTCACTGTTTGAGTCATTCTGTGCCGAAGATGGTTTAATTGCCTTAACAGTAGGTAAATAATGGCGATCAATCAATCAATCAAAGTTTTCTTACATAGGCCTTAATCACAAATGTCTCAAAGGTCTCCACAAGCCGCAACGACATCCTCAGCTCAGATCCCACATCAGGGCAAGAAAAAACTAAACCCAATGGGAACAACAAGAAACCTTGGAAGGGAATCACTAATAAGCCGGAGTTCTTTGAACGCAGATTTCTTGCCGGGACATATGGTACAATACAATCGGCAAGATAGGATGGAGTTAGACCGTTTTGTATTTTATACGTAAGTCGCAAAACCTAAAAGTCACATCGTAAGTGCACAGGAAGCCAGTGCAGGTGAGCCAGTATAGGCGTAATATGATCAAACCTTCTTGTTCTTGTCAAAAGTCTAGCAGCTGCATTTTGTACCAACTGTAGTCTATTTAATGCTAGACATAGGAAGATCTGAAAATAATACGTTACAGTTATCAAGACGAGATGTAATGAACGCAAGAATAATGATCTCAGCGTCGGTGGTGGACAAAATGGGACGAATTTTAGCGATATTATGGAGATGAAAGAAGACTGTTTTAGTAACACTCTTAATGTGTGACTCAAACGAGAGAGTTGGGTCGAAGATAATAGCCAGATTCTTTACCTAGTCGCTTTGTGTAATTGTGTGGTTCTCAAATGTTAAGGTTGTATTATTAAATAGGTTTCGCTGTCAAGCAGAACCAATAATCAGCATTTCCGTTTTCTTTGCATTGAGTTTCAAAGAGTTGCTGGACATCCATTGTTTAATTTCATTGAGACACGCCTCCAGCTGACTACAATCTGGCGTGTTGGTCAGCTTTAGGGGCATGTAGAGTTGGGTGTCATCAGCATAACAGTGAAAGCTAACACCGTATTTACGTATGGCGTCACCTAGGGCAGGGCCAAGAACTGAACCCTGTGGAATGCCGCACGTTACCTTAACATACTCCGAGGTCACGTTGTTATGCGAGATGCATTGCATCCTGTTAGTAAAATGGGAGTAAAAAAAAGAAAAGGCTATGTCTGACATACCGATACGTGTTTTGATATGTTTTAATAGAATGTTATGATCGACGGTATCGAAAGCAGCTCTGAGATCAAGTAGCAGCAACATGGATGACGCATCAGCATCCATCGTTAGCAACAGATCATTAGTCATTTTTACGAGGGATGTCTCTGTTGAGTGATTTGCCCTGGAACCGGATTGAAAGGGTTCACGGAGATTGTTAGATGCTAAGTGTTCATTTAGCTGCTGTGCAACATTTTTTTTGAAAGATGGATTATATTATAAATCAAGGTCATCTTGACAGCAATTTTAGTAGTAAAAGGGTAGAGAGAATTTGTGCTTTGGAGGTAAAACCAAATATTGGGGGAAAAAAATGCTTAAAAAATCTTTACAAATCTTAGCATTGTGTTCTAGACAACAAATTAAGATAATATTTACAAATGTATGTCAATAGTATCAATCAATTGATCGAGAGTTAATAAAAACATAATGGAAAATCCAAAATAGGCACAATCGAACACCACTGTAATGACTGCATGGATCAACTTACTGTATACAGAAATGTATGTGACTATTGCATGATAAACACAATGCTGTCACGAGTCATTTTATATTATAGTACTTTAGTTATACAAACACCGGTTCCATATGAGTTGGGAAATTGTGTTAGATGTAAATATAAGCGGAATACATCCATCCATCATTCCATTTTCTACCGCGTATTCCCTTTGAGGTCGCGGGGGGGCGCTGGTGCCTATCTCAGCTACAATCGGGCGGAAGGCGGGGTATACCTGGACAAGTCACCACCTCATTGCAGGGCCAAAGACAAGATATTTGATGTTCAAACTCATAAACATTATATTTTTTTGCTAATTATAATTAACTTTGAATTTCATGGCTGCAACACGTGCCAAAATAGTTGGGAAAGGGCATGTTCACCACTGTGTTACATCACCTTTTCTTTTAACAACACTCAATGAACGTTTGGGAACTGAGGAAACTAATTGTTGAAGCTTTGAAAGTGGAATTCTTTCCCATTTTTATTTTATGTAGAGCTTCAGTCGTTCAACAGTCCGGGGGTCTCCGTTGTCGTATTTTACGCTTCATAATGCCCCACACATTTTCAATGGGGGACAGGTCTGGACTGCAGGCGGGCCAAAAAAGTACCCGCACTCTTTTTACGAAGCCACGCTGTTGTAACACGTGCTGAATGTGGCTTGGCATTGTCTTGCTGAAATAAGCAGGGGCTTCCATGAAAAAGACGGCACTTAGATGGCAGCATATGTTGTTCGAAAACCTGTATGTGCCTTTCAGCATTAATGGTGCCTTTACAGATGTGTAAGTTACCCATGCCTTGAGCACTAATGCACCCCCATACCATCACAGATGCTGGCTTTTGAACTTTGCGTCGATAACAGTCTGGATGGTTCGCTTCCCCTTTGGTCCAGATGACACGATGGCGAATATTTCCCCAAAAAATTTGAAATGTGGACTCGTCAGACCACAGAACACTTTTCCAATTTTGCACAGTGGCAGAGAAGAGGACTGTTGACAAACTAGTGAGCATCCTGGATGATGCCAGTCACCCTCTGCATAGCGTTATCAGTAGCCAGAGGAGCCTGTTCAGTTCTAGACTGCTTCATCCCAAGTGCAGGACTAATAGACTCAAGAACTCCTTCGTCCCACACGCCATTAGTCTGTACAACTCCTCTCTGGGACGGGGGACGGGGGTTTTAGGATGACAGGGGATGCAAAACATTAACAGTGCAATACGTTTTCATAACATGGTCACTACTGCCTACTTTGTCTTGTTATATTCTTATTTTACTGTTATATTGTTATTCCTATTGTTTTTATTCTTTTTGTAATATTTCTCTATTTTGTTTCCTTTTAAACCCCCATTATTTACTTTTTACTTTTTTCTTTAAATTGATCTCATCTCTGTACACTGCTGCTGGAATTTTAATTTTCCTGAAGGAACTCTCCTGAAGGAATCAATAAAGTACTATCTATCTACTATCTATCAGTCCATCATAGATGATCTCGGGCCCAGAAAAGCCGGCGACGTTTCTGGATGTTGTTGATAAATGGCTTTTGCTTTGCATAGTAGAGCTTTAACTTGCCCTTACAGATGTAGGGACGAACTGTAGTTACTGACAGTGGTTTTCTGAAGTGTTCCTGAGCCCATGTGGTGATATCCTTCAGAGATTGATGTCGGTTTTTGATACAGTGCCGTCTAAGTGATCGGAGGTCACAGTCATTCAATGTTGGTTTCTGGCCATGCCGCTTACGT
The DNA here is from genome assembly GCF_033978795.1 of Nerophis ophidion. Lineage (NCBI taxonomy): Eukaryota > Metazoa > Chordata > Actinopteri > Syngnathiformes > Syngnathidae > Nerophis > Nerophis ophidion. The sequence goes on along the minus strand of NC_084632.1, from coordinate 27,856,975 downwards.
GGAGTGATTTCTTCAGAATATCTGAATGATATTATGGACCGTAGATGTTGGAATCCCTAAATTTCTTGCAATTGCACTTTGAGAAACGTTGTTCTTAAACTGTTTGACTATTTGCTCACGTAGTTGTGGACAAAAGGGTGAACCTCACCCCATCCTTTCTTGTGAAAGACTGAGCATTTTTTGGGAAGCTGTTTTTATACCCAATCATGGCACCCACCTGTTCACAATTAGCCTGCACACCTGTGGGATGTTCCAAATAAATGTTTATAGCCACCTTTCCTAACTTCTCTGTCATGTGTTGCTGGCATCAAATTCAAAAGTTAATGATTATTTGCGAAAAAATATATATTTAACGGTTGGAACATCAAATATGTTGTCTTTGTAGCATATTCAACTGAATATGGGTTGAAAATGATTTGCAAATCATTGTATTCCATTTATATTTACATCTAACACAATTTCCGAACTCGTATGGAAACAGGGTTTGTACTATACAAATACAAATCACTGTCTTGTACTTAAATGATACTTAAAACATTGCCTGTTATGTTGATGAATGGGGGCCCAGAAGCAAGAGTCCTGGTTGTCAATGACATCAAGGATTTGGATGAACATCAGAACGCCCAGCAACTACAACAACAACTACGATAATGGAGTTTGACAGAAAACAAACATTGACATTGGACTACAAAATGACAACGCTCCAAGGGACTACCGAACAAGATGATCTTCACTCAGTTGCACTTGTAGACATTCAGAGAGCAACACAAATGATTGGAGAACAGAACAGTATGGAACTGAAAACCTTCAGCAGCATAGATTACAAATGTCCGGAATTAGATAAGGACATAGATCCAGATACAATTTTTTTCTTTCACACAAGGAATAATTATTTTTATTATTCAGACGAACAATATAACGGAAACATTAAAATAGACAACTAACTGTTGATTATTCATTTAAACAGCAAAAGTTTGTATGCTAACTACAACAATGTGAAGCATGTTTTTGGAGCAATTTAACAATCCATCCATCCATCCATCAATCCATTCCCTACCGCTTATTCCCTTTGTGGTCGCGGGGGGCGCTGGTGCCTATCTCAGCTACAATCGGGCGGAAGGCGCGGTACACCCTGGACAAGTCGCCACCTCATCGCAGGGCCAACGCAGATAGACAGACAACATTCACACTCACATTCACACACTAGGGCCAATTTAGTGTTGCCAATCAACCTATCCCCAGGTGCATGTCTTTGGAAGTGGGAGGAAACCGGAGTACCCGGAGAGAACCCACACATTCACAGAAAGATCCCTAGCCCGGGATTGAACCCCAGACTACTCGGGACCTTCGTATTGTGAGGCAGACGCACTAACCCCTCTGCCAAACAAACACTTCAAAATTAGCGCTATCTCAGAAACATGGATGGATGCTAAAAAAGGAATGGATTTTGAGCTACAAGTATATGAACTAATCTGTATTAAAATAATCAACAAGAACGTAGGGGGAGTAGCTGTGTAGGGGATGAAGAACCTAAACTATAATGTGGTAAAGAGTATGTCACTAGCTGTTGGTAACATCTTAGAATGTATAACCATTGAAATATGTCAAGAAAAAAGCAAAAACGTACTGATCTGTTGTATATATAGATCACTGAAGTCAAACACTGATATGTTTGAGAACTGGATTAGGGCAAACTTTTATTGAAATCAGTCAAACAATAACCTTTGAATTTGGAGATTTCAACATTGACCTCTTGAACCCTAACAAACAAAAGCCCACAGCCGACTTTATAGACACAATGTATAGCCTGAGTGTAAATCCGGAAATCACAAGGCCAAACAGAATCTCAAGACACAGCGCCACACTTATTGAAAATATTTTTACCAATGATTTTGATAACAATACCACAAGTGGCCTGCTAATATCCGACATCAGTGATCATCTGCTAGTTTTCATAATCTATGACGGAAACTACAAGAAAGACATCGATTACAAAAATACTTTTCGATGAATATGCACAGAACAAAGTATGACAGCTCTCAAAAATTATCTGAGAAAACAGAGTTGGGACAATGTCTACTGTGAAAATGATGTAGATGATGCATATGGTATTTTTTTAATACCTTCAAGATGCTTTATGACAAACAGTGGAAGTCATTTCCTCACAGTCCCACTGACAGACACTTCACCGGAGCCAAGCGTGCCATTTTAACAAAGTTTTACTAATCAATTAACTTTAACAAAATCTTTCTCCTGTAGAACGTGACTTTCCAACCACGTTCGTATCTCCCTCTCTGCTCCCGTTAAAGACAACAGATGATTAGAGTAACACGTACCCCCTGTGAAATCTAATCACCTGCCAGCTATGTCTCGCCGTCAGCACTGCCACGCCCCCGTCTGATAGTGCTATGTCGTCAGCATCATGGACAGAGGCGGTGACCTTTGCTCCTGCCGGCAGCGCTGACAACATCTGCCTCCACACAAACAGTGTCCATTGAAACAACTTAGTAAGAAAGAAAAGAAAAATAATCAACCATGGATGACAAATGGACTGAGAAATGCTTGCAAAAAGAAGGAAACACTAAATAGAAAATTTATAATACAAAGATCTACAGAAGCAGAAGACAAGTACAAAACGTGTAAGAACAAGCTAACTGGCATAATACGAACATGTAAAAAATAATATTACAGTCAATAAATGTACCAGAACAAAAACAATATGAGAGCAACATGGGGCATCTTAAATAGCCTTATTAAAAATGATGCTAAAAAGGACTTTCCTAAATACTTCTTAGATGGTAATGTAAACAATGACAATATAAACAAAATAGTTGAAAGCTTCAATAAGTACTTTGTGAACATTGGACCAAATCTGGAGGAAACGATTCCACATCCTGAGTCAGTTGAGAACTTGAATGACACCATAGATAGAAACCTCAACTCTATGTTCCTAGAAGGAGTGACAAAAGAGGAATTCATCAATATTATGAAAAAAGACCTCAACTGATTGCAACCAAATTGATGTGAAAACAATAAAAAAAGGTTATTGAAGAGATTTCAGATCCTTTGACATACATCATCAATCTATCATTTCGAACAGGCAAATTCCCAGGTAAAATGAAATTAGCAAAAATCGTACCGATCTATAAGACTGGAGACAAACACCAGTTTACAAACTACAGACCTGTTTCTCTACTTACACACTTTTCTAAAGTCATTGAAAAACTATTTAACAGCAGAGCAGAACAATTCATGAATAAAAACAAAACACTCAGAGACAACCAAATGGATACAGAGCCCACATCTCAACATCAAAGGCATTAATCGAAATAACAGAAGAGATCACAAATGCATCCATCCATCTTCTTCCGCTTATCCGAGGTCGGGTCGCGGGGGAAACAGCCTAAGCAGGGAAACCCAGACTTCCCTTTCCCCAGCCACTTCGTCTAGCTCTTCCCGGGGGATCCCGAGGCGTTCCCTGGGCCAGCCGGGAGACATAGTCTTCCCAACGTGTCCTGGGTCTTCCCCGTGGCCTCCTACTGGTTGGACGTGCCCTAAACACCTCCCTAGGGAGGCGTTCGGGTGGCATCCTGACCAGATGCCCGAACCACCTCATCTGGCTCCTCTCGATGTGAAGGAGCAGCGGCTTTACTTTGAGTTCCTCCCGGATGGCAGAGCTTCTCACCCTATCTCTAAGGGAGAGCCCCGCCACACGGCGGAGGAAACTCATTTCGGCCGCTTGTACCCGTGATCTTATCCTTTCGGTCATGACCCAAGGCTCACGACCATAGGTGAGGATGGGAACGTAGATCGACCGGTAAATTGAGAGCTTTGCCTTCCGGTTTAGCTCCTTCTTCACCACAACGGATCGGTACAACGTCCGCATTACTGAAGACGTCGCACCGATCCGCCAGTCGATCTCACGATCCACTCTTCCCTCACTCGTGAACAAGACTCCTAGGTACTTGAACTCCTCCACTTGGGGAAGGGTCTACTTCCCAACCAGGAGATGGCGTTCCACCCTTTTCCGGGCGAGAACCATGGACTCGGACTTGGAGGTGCTGATTCTCATTCCGGTCGCTTCACACTCGGCTGAAAACTGATCCAGTGAGAGCTGAAGATCCCGTTCAGATGAAGCCATCAGGACCACATCATCTGCAAAAAGCAGAGACCTAATCCTGCGGTCACCAAACCGGAACCCCTCAACGCCTTGACTGCGCCTAGAAATTCTTTCCATAAAAGTTATGAACAGAATCGGTGACAAAGGACAGCCTTGGCGGAGTCCAACCCTCACTGGAAATTTGTTCGACTTACTGCCGGCAATGCGGACCAAGCTCTTGCACTGATCGTACAGGAAGCGGACCGCCACAATAAGACAGTCCGATACCCCATACTCTCTGAGCACTCCCCACAGGACTTCCCGAGGGACACGGTCGAATGCCTTCTCCAAGTCCACAAAGCACATGTAGACTGGTTGGGCAAACTCCCATGCACCCTCAAGAACCCTGCCGAGAGTATAGAGCTGGTCCACAGTTCCACGACCAGGACGAAAACCACACTGTTCCTCCTGAATCCGAGGTTCGACTATCCGGCGTAGCCTCCTCTCCAGTACACCTGAATAAACCTTACCGGGAAGGCTGAGAAGTGTGATCCCACGATAGTTGGAACACACCCTCCGGTCCCCCTTCTTAAAGAGAGGAACCACCACCCCGGTCTGCCAATCCAGAGGTACCGCCCCCGATGTCCACGCGATGCTGCAGAGTCTTGTCAACAAAGACAGCCCCACAGCATCCAGAGCCTTAAGGAACTCCGGGCGGATCTCGTCCACCCCCGGGGCCTTGCCACCGAGGAGCTTTTTAACTACCTCAGCGACCTCAGCCCCAGAAATAGGAGAGTCCACCACGGATTCCCCAGGCACTGCTTCCTCATGGGAAGACGTGTTGGTGGGATTGAGGAGGTCTCCGAAGTATTCCTTCCACCTATCCACAACATCCGCAGTTGAGGTCAGCAGAACACCATCCGCACCATACACGATGTTGATAGTGTACTGCTTCCCCTTCCTGAGGCGGCGGACGGTGGTCCAGAATCGCTTCGAAGCCGTCCGGAAGTCGTTTTCTATGGTTTCTCCGAACTCCTCCCATGTCCGAGTTTTTGCCTCAGCGACCGCTGAAGCTGCACACTGCTTGGCCTGTCGGTACCTGTCCACTGCCTCCGGAGTCCTATGAGCCAAAAGGACCCGATAGAACTCCTTCTTCAGCTTGACGGCATCCCTCACCGCTGGTGTCCACCAAGGGGTTTTAGGATTGCCGCCCCGACAGGCACCAACTACCTTGCGGCCACAGCTCCGATCAGCCGCCTCGACAATAGAGGTGCGGAACATGGTCCACTCGGACTCAATGTCCAGCACCTCCCTCGTGACATGTTCGAAGTTCTTCCGGAGGTGGGAATTGAAACTCTCTCTGACAGGAGACTCTGCCAGACGTTCCCAGCAGACCCTCACAATGCGTTTGGGCCTGCCAGGTCTGTCCGGCATCCTCCCCCACCATCGCAGCCAACTCACTACCAGGTGGTGATCGGTAGAAAGCTCCGCCCCTCTCTTCACCCGAGTGTCCAAAACATAAGGCCGCAAATCCGATGACACAACTACAAAGTCGATCATGGAACTGCAGCCTAGGGTGTCCTGGTTCCAAGTGCACATATGGACACCCTTATGCTTGAACATGGTGTTTATAATGGACAAACTGTGACGAGCACAAAAGTCCAATAACAAAACACCACTCGGGTTTAGATCCGGGTGGCCATTCTTCCCAATCACGCCTCTCCAGGTTTCACTTCTCGTTGCCAACATGAGCGTTGAAGTCCCCCAGTAGGACAAGGGAATCACCCGGGGGAGCACTTTCCAGTACTCCCTCGAGTGTACCCAAAAAGGTTGGGTACTCCGAACTGCTGTTTGCTGCGTAAGCACAGACAACAGTCAGGACCCGCCCCCCCACCCGAAGGCGGAGGGAGGCTACCCTTTCGTCCACTGGGTTGAACTCCAACGTGCAGGCGTTAAGCCGGGAGGCAACCAGAATTGCCACCCCAGCCCGTCGCCTCTCACTGTCGGCAACGCCAGAGTGGAAGAGGGTCCAGTCCCTCTCGAGAGAAGTGGTTCCAGAGCCCTTGCTGTGCGTCGAAGTGAGTCCGACTATATCCAGCCGGAACTTCTCGACTTCGCGCACTAGCTCAGGCTCCTTCCCCCCCAGTGAGGTGACGTTCCACGTTCCAAGAGCTAGCTTCTGTAGCCGAGGATCGGACCGCCAAGTGCCCTGCCTTCGGCTGCCGCCCAGCTCACATTGCGCCCGACCTCTATGGACCCTGCTATGGGTGGTGAGCCCATTGGAGGGGTGACCCACGTTGCCTCTTCGGGCTGTGCCCGGCCGGGCCCCATGGGTACAGGCCCGGCCACCAGGCGCTCGCCATTGTGCCCCACCTCCGGGCCTGGCTCCAGAGGGGGGCCCCGGTGACCCGCGTCCGGGCGAGGGAAATCTGGGTCCATGTTGTGTCTTCTTCATAGAGGTCTTGGAGCTGATCCCTCACCTAGAATCTGTTTGCCTTGGGAGACCCTACCAGAGGGCATAAAGCCCCCGGACAACATAGCTCCTAGGATCATTGGGACACGCAAACTCCTCTACCATGATAAGGTGGCAGCTCAGAGAGGAGATCACAAATGCAATAGATTTAACAAAAACCCATCCATCCATCCATCCATCATCTTCCGCTTATCCGAGGTCGGGTCGCGGGGGCAGCAGCCTAAGCAGGGAAGCCCAGACTTCCCTATCTCCAGCCACTTCGTCTAGCTCTTCCCGGGGGATCCCGAGGCGTTCCCAGGCCAGCCGGGAGACATAGTCTTCCCAACGTGTCCTGGGTCTTCCCCGTGGCCTCCTACCAGCTGGACGTGCCCTAAACACATCCCTAGGGAGGCGTTCGGGTGGCATCCTGACCAGATGCCCGAACCACTTCATCTGGCTCCTCTCGATGTGGAGGAGCAGCGGCTTTACGTTGAGCCCCTCCCGGATGGCAGAGCTTCTCACCCTATCTCTAAAGGAGAGCCCCGCCACCCGGCGGAGGAAACTCATTTCGGCCGCTTGTACCCTTGATCTTATCTTTTCGGTCATGACCCAAAGCTCATGACCATAGGTGAGGATAGGAACGTAGATCGACCGGTAAATTGAGAGCTTTGCCTTCCGGCTCAGCTCCTTCTTCACCACAACGGATTGATACAACGTCCGCATTACTGAAGACGCCGCACCGACCCGCCTGTCGATCTCACGATCCACTCTTCCCCCACTCGTGAACAAGACTCCTAGGTACTTGAACTCCTCCACTTGGGGCAGGGTCTCCTCCCCAACCCGGAGATGGCACTCCACCCTTTTCCGGGCGAGAACCATGGACTCGGACTTGGAGGTGCTGATTCTCATTCCGGTCGCTTCACACTCGGCTGCGAACCGATCCAGTGAGAGCTGAAGATCCCGGCCAGATGAAGCCATAAGGACTACATCATCTGCAAAAAGCAGAGACCTAATCCCGTGGCCACCAAACCGGAACCCCTCAACGCCTTGGCTGCGCCTAGAAATTCTGTCCATAAAAGTTATGAACAGAATCGGTGACAAAGGACAGCCTTGGCGGAGTCCAACCCTCACTGGAAACGTGTCCGACTTACTGCCAGCAATGCGGACCAAGCTCTGACACTGATCATACAGGGAGCGGACTGCCACAATAAGACATTCCGATACCCCATACTCTCTGAGCACTCCCCACAGGACTTCCCGAGGGACACGGTCGAATGCCTTCTCCAAGTCCACAAAGCACATGTAGACTGGTTGGGCAAACTCCCATGCACCCTCAAGAACCCTGCCGAGAGTATAGAGCTGGTCCACAGTTCCACGACCAGGACGAAAACCACACTGTTCCTCCTGAATCCGAGGTTCGACTATCCGGCGAAGCCTCCTCTCCAGTACACCTGAATAAACCTTACCGGGAAGGCTGAGGAGTGTGATCCCACGATAGTTGGAACACACCCTCCGGTCCCCCTTCTTAAAGAGAGGGACCACCACCCCGGTCTGCCAATCCAGAGGTACCGCCCCCGATGTCCACGCGATGCTGCAGAGTCTTGTCAACCAAGACAGCCCCACAGCATCCAGAGCCTTAAGGAACTCCGGGCGGATCTCATCCACCCCCGGGGCCTTGCCGCCGAGGAGCTTTTTAACTACCTCAGCGACCTCAGCCCCAGAAATAGGAGAGTCCACTATAGATTCCCCAGGCACCGCTTCCTCAAAGAAAGACGTGTTGGTGGGATTGAGGAGGTCTTCGAAGTATTCCCTCCACCGAGCCACAACATCCGCAGTCGAAGTCAGCAGAACACCATCCGCACCATACACGGTGTTGATAGTGCACTGCTTCCCCTTCCTGAGGCGCCGTATGGTGGTCCAGAATCGCTTCGAAGCCGTCCGGAAGTCGTTTTCCATGGCTTCCCCGAACTCTTCCCATGTCCGAGTTTTTGCCTCCGCGACCGCTAAAGCTGCACACCGCTTGGCCCGTCGGTACCCGTCCACTGCCTCCGGAGTCCTATGAGCCAAAAGAACCCGATAGGACTCCTTCTTCAGCTTGACGGCATCCCTCACTGCTGGTGTCCACCAACGGGTTCTGGGATTACCGCCACGACAGGCACCAACAACCTTGCGGCCACAGCTCCAATCAGCCGCCTCGACAATAGAGGTTCGGAACATGGTCCACTCGGACTCAATGTCCCGCACCTCCCTCGTGACATGTTCAAAGTTCTCCCGGAGGTGTGAATTGAAACTCTCTCTGACAGGAGACTCTGCCAGACGTTCCCAGCAGACCCTCACAATGCGCTTGGGCCTGCCAGGTCTGTCCGGCATCCTCCCCCACCATCGCAGCCAACTCACCACCAGGTGGTGATCGGTAGAAAGCTCCGCCCCTCTCTTCACCCGAGTGTCCAAAACATAAGGCCGCAAATCCGATGACACAACTACAAAGTCGATCATGGAACTGCGGCCTAGGGTGTCCTGGTGCCAAGTGCACATATGGACACCCTTATGTTTGAACATGGTGTTTGTTATGGACAATCCGTGACGAGCACAAAAGTCCAATAACAAAACACCACTCGGGTTTAGATCCGGGCGACCATTCTTCCCAATCACGCCTCTCCAGGTTTCACTGTCGTTGCCAACATGAGCGTTGAAGTTTCCCATTAGGACAAGGGAATCACCCGGAGGAGCACTTTCCAGTACTCCCTCGAGTGTACCCAAAAAGGGTGGGTATTCTGAACTGCTGTTTGGTGCATAAGCACAAACAACAGTCAGGACCCGTCCCCCCACCCGAAGGCGAAGGGAAGCTACCCTCTCGTCCACCGGGTTGAACTCAAACGTGCAGGCTTTGATTCGGGGGGCAACGAGAATTGCCACCCCAGCCCGTCGCCTCTCACTGCCGGCAACGCCAGAGTGGAAGAGGGTCCAGTCCCTCTCAAGAGAACTGGTTCCAGAGCCCTTGCTGTGCGTCGAGGTGAGTCCGACTATATCCAGCCGGAACTTCTCTACCTCGCGCACTAGCTCAGGCTCCTTCCCCCCCAGTGAGGTGACGTTCCACGTCCCAAGAGCTAGCTTCTGTAGCCGAGGATCGGACCGCCAAGTGCCCTGCCTTCGGCTGCCGCCCAGCTCACAATGCACCCGACCTCTATGGTCCCTCCTATGAGTGGTGAGCCCATTGGAGGGATGACCCACGTTGCCTCTTCGGGCTGTGCCCGGCCGGGCCCCATGGGGACAGGCCCGACCACCAGGCGCTCGCCATCGTGCCCCAACTCCGGGCCTGGCTCCAGAGCGGGGCCCCGGTGACCCACGTCCGGGCGAGGGAAATCTGGGTTCATTTTGTTGTAATTCCATAGAAGTCTTTGAGCTGCTCTTTGGCTGATCACTCACCTAGGACCTGTTTGTCTTGGGAGACCCTACCAGGGGGCATGAAAGCCCCCAGACAACATAGCTCCTAGGATCATTGGGACACGCAAACTCCTCTACCACGGTAAGGTAGCAGCTCAGAGAGGAGTTAACAAAAAGCATTTGACACAATTAATTACAGCATCTTAATAAAACAATTAGAACGGTATGGCATCAGAGGGTTGGTCTTGAACTGGATTATTCCCAGGTAAAATGAAAATAGCAAAAATTGCACCGATTTATAAGACTGGAGACAAACACCAGTTTACAAACTACAGATTCTGTTTCTCTACTGACAAAATTGTCTAAAGTCATTGAAAAAGTGTTTGACTGCAGAGCACAACAATTTATGAATAAAAACAAAACACTCAGAGACAACCAAATGGATACAGAGCCAACATCTCAACATCAAAGCGATTAATCGAAATAACGGAAGAGATCACAAATGCAATAGATAGTAAAAAAAATGTGCAGTGTTTATGGATTCAACAAAAGCATTTGACACAATTAATTACAGCATCTTAATAAACAAACTAGAACGGTATGGCATCAGAGGGTTGGTCTTGAACTGGATTATTCCCAGGTAAAATGAAAATAGCAAAAATCGTACCGATTTATAAGACTGGAGACAAACACCAGTTTACAAACTACAGATTCTGTTTTTCTACTGACACAATTTTCTAAAGTAATTGAAAAACTGTTTAACAGCAAAGTAGAACAATTCATGAATAAAAACAAAACACTCAGAGACAACCAAATGGATACAGAGCCAACATCTCAACATCAAAGGCATTAATCGAAATAACGGAAGTGATCACAAATGCAATAGATAGTAAAAAAAATGTGCAGTGTTTATGGATTTAACAAAATAATTTGACACAATTAATTACAGCATTTTAATAAACAAATTAGAACGGTATGGCATCAGAGGGTTGGTCTTGAACTGGATAAGAAGCTACTTGACCAACAGGAAACAATACGTGAAGACAGGCGAACACACTTCCACAAAGCTGAAAATATTTTGTGGCGTACCTTAGGGACCAATACTCGGACCAAAATTGTTTAATCTCTATATAAATAACATTTGGACTTAAGGACTTAAAGTTAGTATTATTGGCAGATGATACAACAGCATTTTATTCAAGAGAGAACACACAGAAGATTATACAAATAATTGAAGAAATTAACAAATTAAAAAGATGGTTTGACAAAAACAGACTGTATTTGAATATCAGTAAAACTAAAATAACACTATTTGGTAACAGTAGAAGAGAAAGTCAAACACAAATACAAATAGACAGAGTGAATATTGAAAGGGTAAACAAAAAACACATGTTTGGGTGTAACAATAGATGATAAAATGAATTGGCAATGTCATGTAAAACATATACAACATAAGAAACACGTCTATAAGAAATAAAGCAAAACATGTTGTGGATCAAAAATCACTCCACATTCTCTACTGCTCACTAGTGTTACCATATCTGAGTTACTGTGTAGAAATATGGGGAAACAACTACAAATGTGAGCTTCATTCACTAACAGTGTTACAAAAAAGATCAATTAGAATAATACATAATGTTGGATATAGAGAACATACAAACCCTTTATTTATTTAATCACAATTATCGAAATTAAACAATTTGGTGCATTTGCAAACAGCTAAAATTATGTACAAAGTAAACTATAACCTGCTACCCTAACATGTACAACAATTCCTCTCAACAAAAAAGGACAAATACAACCTCAGATTAAAATCTAATTTAAAACATTTGTATGCTCGTACAACACATAAAACCTTTGTATATCAGTATGTGGAATTCAATTATGGAATGGATTTACCGAAGAAATCAAAGAAAGCACCAATATGATTCAGAACTACAAGTGTTCAAAAAGTACACAAAACAATAATTATCATGAACAGCTTGAACCCTTTTTTTTATTGAGACAAATGTTGTTTATATATTTAATATTTGTTTGCGTACTATGGTGTATTATTTATTCATTATTTATTTGTTCACTGTTCTGTTACAAAGAACAAGAAACTTGGATAAAAATGCTATGGTATGAAAAGGGGTAGTAATAAATTAGCTCTGCTTCTTCCTTTCTTTTTGGTTTCCAATTAGCTTCTGTCTGTCACAGATGCTCTTTCATTTTTCTGTCGCTGATAATACTTTATAAAGATGTTTTCACACATTTTGGCTTGTAAAATACAACAGATTCCACTCAGTAACAAGGCATCCTGGTTTGGATTTAGGCCAAGTACAAGCTGGATTTTGACAAAATATGTGAAGTAAATCATCATCACACATGCACAGGTGTGACTTGTCTTGCGTTGTCACTGTGAATATTTTCGACTCGAGGAAGCTCTTTTTTTTGGGAGGGAACTGATGACAAGAGTTGTTACCACTAAATTGTGGCGCACAGTTGTGGGGAACTGACAAATTGTTGTTTTCCAGAGAATGTAACTGTCACTACAAGAAGTAAAGCCGCCTGAGGCAGTCATTTAAAAAAAATAAAAAACAGAATATTGAAGAAAAATGGAAGAAAAAAACAACTGCCTGAGTGTTGAAAGACATCAGGTACTCTATCAGCTACTACCCAGATCTCAAAGGAGCAATAGAGTGGAAAAACAAATTGCCTCCATATTGAAGCTATTATCATATACACTATGTTGCCAAAAGTATTTGGCCACCCATCCAAATGATCAGAATCAGGTGTCTTAATTACTTGGTCCGGCCACAGGTGCATAAAATCAAGCACTTAGGCATGGAGACTGTTTCTACAAACATTTGTGAAAGAATGGGCCGCTCTCAGGAGCTCAGTGATTTCCAGCGTGGAACTGTCATAGGCTGTGATGAGGTGGCGACTTGTCCAGGGTGTTCCCCGCCTTCCGCCCGAATGCAGCTGAGATAGGCTCCAGCCACCCCCCGCAACCCCAAAAAAGAGACAAGCGGTAGAAAATGGATGGATGGACCTGTCATAGGATGCCACCTGTGCAACAAATCCAGTCGTGAAATTTCCTCGCTCCTAAATATTCCAAAGTCAACTGTTGGGTTTATTATTGTTTCAATTGGTTTTACCCTTTAACATCGTTTTTAATCATATTTATTAATTTTTATATTGGTTTTATTTTTTATTCAGTCATTGGTGGAGCTAAGGATATTTGTTGTTTTTAATATTTTTTTTAATATTGTTGTGCAGCACTTCGGACACATTTATGTTGTTTAATTGTGCAATACAAATAAAGTAGATTGGAATGATCGAATTATAAGAATATGGAAGATTTTGGGAACAACAGCAACTCAGCCACAAAGTGGTAGGCCACATAAACTGACAGTGAGGGGTAAGCGGATGCTGAAGCGCATAGTGCAAAAAGGTTGCCGACTTTCTGCACAGTCAGTTGCTACAGAGTTCCAAACTTCATGTGACCTTCCAATTAGCCCACGTACATGTTACATATATGCAGAGAGCTTCATGGAATGGGTTTCCATGGACGAGCAGCTGCATATAAGCCACACATCACCAAGTCCCATGCAAAGCGTCGGATGCAGTTGTGCAAAGCACGTCGTCATTGGACTCTAGAGGAGTGGAGACACGTTCTCTGGAGTGATGAATCACGCTTTTTGATATGGCAATCTGATGGACGAGTCTGGGTTCAGAGGTTGCCCTGAGAACGCTACATTTCGGACTGCATCGTGCCGAGGGTGAAATTTGGTGGAGGAGGATTTATGGTGTGGGGTTGTTTTTCAGGAGTTGGGCGTTGCCCCTTAATTCCAGTGAAAGGAACATTGAATTCTCCAGGACCCCAAAACATTTTGGACAATTCCATGCTCCCAACCTTGTGGGAACAGTTTGGAGCGGGCCCCTTCCTTTTCCAATATGACTGTGCACCAGTGCACAAAGCAAGGTCCATTAAGACATGGATGACGGAGTCTGGTGTGGATAAATTTGACTGGCCTGCACAGAGTCCTGACCTGAACCTGATAGAACACCTTTGGGATGAATTAGAAAGGAGACTTCGAACCAGGCCTTCTTGAACAACATCAGTGTGTGACCTCACCAATGCGCTTTTGGAAGAATGATCGAAAATTCCTATAAACCAACTCCGCAACCTCGTGGAGAGCCTTCTCAGAATAGTTGAAGCTGTAATAGCTGCAAAAGGTGGACTGACATCATATTGCACCCTATGGGTTAGGAATGGGATGGCCCTTCAAGTTCATATGTGAGTTAAGGCAGGTGGCCAAATACTTTTGGCTATATAGTGTATATCTGATTTATGACACAAAAATACTTCTAAAGTTTGTGAATAGATAGATATGATCAAAAGAGTATCAATCTCAGAGATTCCTGAGCCATTTTGAGGGATAATGAGCTAGCCAGACACGTTGTGGTGTGACGTAGGGGTAAGAACCACAGAACCCTTCATCACCAACAATAATGCAGATTACTTTGAGAGCCAACAACGATTACTATGGGAAAAAATTATGGACCACAACCTTATATTTTTGAGCCCGAACACAAAGAGGATGAGTAATACATTTTAGAAGCCAAGTGCAAAACTGATGTAGCTTTATCCAAACACTAAAGCATCAGCAGCATCGCTAGGTGCTAAACATACAAGCTAACCAAAATAAACCATAATAAAGCAAACACTAACTGTACAATTTCCACTCTTGCTGGAATGCTGACCGCTATCAGTGTGTGAATGTGTGTGTGGATGTGGAAATAGTGTCACAGCGTACCAGTACACTAAAGTGCTATACAGGTATAACCCATTTATCATAAAATATTGGTATTGGGACAACAGTATTTCCAAGATTAAAGCATACATTCATGTTTGTGTTCATTGAGTGTCTTAAAACAGTCGACTATTCGATGATTTGAGTCGGCGGAGTCTGACTAAACTATCAACCTTGCAGTCGAATAGTCTGACATTTGACCGCCCACCTCTCTCGCCTTAAGTACCCAGATGTGTGTTGTGAGGATGTTCCAGGATGGGAACGAGCCGGTCCGTCAGACCTCGCGGAAAATTTGACTGGAGCGGGAAAGTTAGTTAAGGTTAAAGTACCAATGATTGTCACACACACACTAGGTGTGGTGAAATGTTTCCTCTGCATTTGACCCATCCCCTTGTTCACTCCCTGGGAGGTGAGGGGAGCAGTGGGCAGCAGCCGTGGCCACGCCCGGGAATAATTTTTGGTGATTCAACCCCCAATTCCAACCCTTGATGCTGAGTGCCAAGCAGGAATGTAATGCGTCCCGTTTTTTTAGTCTTTGGTATTACTCGGCCGGGGTTTGAAATCACAACCTACCGTTCACAGGGCGGACACTCTAACCACTAGGCCACTGAGTAGGGAGTTATGAATACCAACATTTTGTTAATATTAATGGCAAAACAAGCCCATATCCTTTGTTTGGGTTTAAATAAACTATGAAAATAAATAAAAGATGAATACCTCTCAGCCATTTTTATTTTGTAAAAGTAGCTTTCAGAAGGAGACCCCTGCTCTAGACAGTCAGATTTGATGGTCTTCTCAGAGGTACACCAAAGTCGAAGCCCACCCGGAACTGCTAGGAACCTCACTGCGCCATCTAATATCTACTTGTTGTAATTATCCCAGGGTTATACTATTTTTGTTTTAAATGGAAAAAACTTGCAAATGAGACAGCAATTAACTGAGATGTTCAAATGAAAATAAATAAATAATAACGGTTGAAGACAGCCCTGATTGTAAACGATTTGACGTAACAGGTCAATAGTTACTGTAATTTCCGGTCTGTGGGCTATAGAGGACAACACCTGACAAAAGTATAAATTCATATACAAATGAATACTGGAAGAAGTATAAACTGCTCAGTGGTCTTGTGGTTAGAGTGTCCGCCCTGCAGTAGGTCATGAGTTCTAACCCCGGCTGAGTCATACCAAAGACTATAAAAATGGGTCCCATTACTCAGCTGGGGTTTGAACTCACGACCTAGTGTGTGACTATCAGTGGTACTTTAACTTTAACTTTATAAATGAATAGTAATAATGTAGGAATACATTTAAAAATGTGGAAATAAATGTAGAAATTGATTTAATTGATTTTCCCCTACTTTAAAACCTGTGGCTTATTTATGGATTTTCCCGGCTTCACATACCACCAATAAATTTAGCATCAAAGCCGAAAGCGATCGACCAGGCCATTTAAAAGTGGCCGTAATCATTCTTGCCAAACCTCCCGATTTTTCCGGGAGACTCACGAATTTCAGTGCCCCTCCCGAAAATCTCCCGGGGCAACGATTCACCCGAATTTCTTCCGATTTTCACCCGGACAACAATATTGAGGGCGTGCTTTGATGGCACTGCCTTCAGCGTCCTCTACAACCTGTCGTCACATCCGCATTTTCTTTTTACAAACAGCGTGCCGGCCTAGTCACACGTATGCAGTTTCTACAGACAAATGAAAGTGAATGCAAGGCATACCTGGTCAACAGCCATACAGGTCACACTGAGGGTGGCAGCTCGTGGTGCCCAAGACCAGACTTAAAACCAGGGGAGACAGGGACTTCTCTGTGGTCGGCCCTTAGCTATGGAACACTCTGCCCCTCCATTTTCAAACTGCTTCCACAGTGGAGTGTTTTAAGTCTCGTCTTAAGACCCACTTTTATTCTTTGGCTTTTAACACTACGTGAGTTGTATGGTCCTCTGTCCTCTGTTGTCCTCTGAGTTTTTTATACATTTTGATTTATATTTTACTGTTTTAACTGCTTTTACCCTTTAAAATAGTTTTCAATCATATTTATCTTTATATTGTTTTTATATTGGTTTTATATTTATTTATGTTTTGTTTTTATTCAGTCATTGGTGGAGCATAATATTGTTTTTAATATTGTTTTAAGCATGGCTGTGCAGCACTTTGGAAATGTTCTTGTTGTTTAAATGTGCTATATAAATAAAGTGGATTGGATTGGATTGGATTATAAACAACTTTAACAGTGTTGCAAATATGCACCACATTGTGACCCCACACCAAACAAGAATGACAAACACATTTCGGGAGAATATCCGCACCGTGACACAACATAAACACAACAGAACAAATACCCAGAACCCCTTGAAGCCCTAACTCTTCCGGGACGCTACAATATATACCCCTGGTACCACCAAACCCGCCCCCCAGTCCCGCCCCCCTCCACCTCAAAACATCCCCCCAGCCCCCATCTCCCGAATTCAGAGGTCTCAAGGTTGGCAAGTATGGCCATAATGGAAATCCACCAAAGGGTCCCGAAGGCCCGGACCGCCACGGCTGCATGCATGGTTACAGGCACTGTATTTTCTTGAATTTCTGAATGAACAAAAGCACCTGTATAATTTTCATGAACATAAGTAAACACCGTTCAGGGCATGAGTTATTGAGGTACAGTTATATTTAATGTTGGTCAATCTGCTGTCTCCCCATCAATATAAAAATAAAAGGCATTCAAGGTAATTGTTTCAACATACTAGTGACTTAGGCCTACTGAAACCCACTACTACCCACCACGCAGTCTGATAGTTTATATATCAATGATGAAATATTAACATTGCAACACATGCCAATACGGCCTTTTTAGTTTACTAAATTGCAATTTGAAATTTCCGGGGAGTTTTTCTTGAAAACGTTGTGTAATGATAACGTGTACGCTTGACGTCACGGGCTGTTAGGAAATATGAGCGCTGCACACACACACAGCTAAAAGTCGTCTGCTTTGACCGCATAATTACTTTTGGAGATCTGTGTTGCTGAATCTTTTGCAATTTGTTCAATTAATAATGGAGGAGTCAAAGTAGAAAGATGGAGTTGGGAAGCTTTAGCCTTTAGCCACACAAACACATGGTGATTCCTTGTTTAAAATTCACGGAGGTGAAACTTTACTATGGATCACAGCGAACATGGATCCCGACCGAATGTCAACCAGCAGGTTTCGGTGAGAAAATTGTGCTAAAAAGTCGCTTCTTATCGGAGATCAGCTGAGCTTGTGCCACCCATAAAGCTGCCGTCGACTTCCCTGAGACACTCACTGCGCGTCAACACACCCGTTGACTATCAGGTACTGTTAAACTCACTAAAACACTAGCAACACAATAGAAAGATAAGGGATTTCCAAAAATTATCCTAGTAAATGTCTCTAAAAACATCTGAATCCGCCCCAATGCAATCGCGTTCTTATTTTCATTTTTTTCTAGTCCGTCGCTATCAATATCGTCAAACAAGAATCTTTCATCCTCGCTCAAATTAATGGGGAAATTCTCGTTTTCTCGGTCCGAATACCTCTTTTTGTTGGAGGCTTCCATTAAAAACAATGTGAAGATGTGAGGAGCCATCAACATGTGACGTCATCGTCTGTGACTTCCGGTAGAGGCAGGGCTTTTCTGTTAGCGACCAAAAGTTGCAAACTTTATCGTGGATGTTCTCTACTAAATCCTTTCAGTAAAAATATGGCAATATCGCGAAATGATCAAGTATGACACATAGAATGGACCTGCTATCCCCGTTTAAATAAGAAAATCTCATTTCAGTAGGCCTTTAGGTCCAATACTGAAGCAACCATGGTGACGGCCCTAAATGGTCCACGTGGACATGAAAATGATTTAAAAATGACAAGAATCCTAGACTGCTGAAAGCTTTTAAATTAGAAAATGAAAAGGAGTCAAGAAGAAACATTCCAAAGCGAAGCCCTGGTCACCTGATCTCTTGTGAGGTCAAAGGTCAACTAATGAACCCTTCCACACAGCTCTCACAGGGTTTAAAGAACATACTTGTGTGGTTTATTATCACGGTTTAATAAGGATCATTTTAGCAACTCTGCAGCACCTTGGGCAACAGGGAAACATGTGGATTGAATGCTTTTGCTGAAAAGGAAAATGATCCCAACAAAGGATTGCTTTTCTTTATATTTGATATTTCATAATACTTTAACTACGAATGGGGTGGGGTTTATTATATAACTACAGTCCTGTTACATAAACATTTTCTTTCCTGTATATTTTTAAAACAGAAATGTCTGTAGCATCACCATAATGTGATTAGTGTCAACATACTATATTAGTGTTACTTTTTGATGTAAGAAAGCTTCAAATATGACCGGGATGCAGAGACAGCAGGCATAACGCATGTAAAAATGTATTTAATGACATCAATAGTGCAGCAGGAAAACGGGCGAACAAAGAAAAATGATTTAGCCCTGTCCTACTGACGAGGCTGGCTTAAGAGGTTTCCTGATTGCCAGTCAGGCATAGGTGTGTCCTGATTGCCAATCAGGGACAGGTGTTGGAGCCAGTGCTCAGATCAAAGGAGAAGTGGTGGCAAATGGAGGTAAACAGAAGAAAAAAATACGATCGCTGGACAGGAAATAAAACAAAATACCAGGGACTATAAACCGTCATTTGAGATCATGACAACTGACAATATTTCCATGCAGCTATATTATATTTTTTTGCTAATGCTATGCTAAAAACTCATTCCTGTTGCTTTCAGTCCAGTTGCTTAAATTAGCTAACTTCACCAAAAGGAACCTTGCATGAAAAAAAATGCCTGAGTAGTTCAATATATGTATCATTAGATTAAAACAGGGGTGTCAAACGTAAGGCCCGCGAACAGATTTTTTTCGGCCCGCGGATTAGTTTTTCTAAGTTTAAAAATGTACCTGACATTTTTGCATGAAAGAAACTGCTGTTTTAAATGCGTCCACTAGATGTCGCAATAGCAATTATTTTTATCTCTGATGATGCTACGTATGTACAAAATAAACCACCTGTTAGTACATTAGTCGAGGAAAATGATCAAACTACATAAATAACATTGTAATTTGATTTTGATATGATTTAACTTGATGGATTGAAATGAACACCAATGAGTTGACAGGTTAACTTTATCACATAATTTATTCAGAAAATATAAATAACAACAAATAAAAATAGAATATTATTAACCACAACATGCAAGTGTAAAAAAAAATAAAAAATTATAATTTGTACATTTTCAAAATGTGCTTGTTCTATTTTTAAATAAAGAAAACAACCTGAAGTTGTCTTTATTTTTAAGTTATCGTGCCGTGATTTTACCAGTCCGGCCCACTTGGGAGTAGATTGGACACCTCTGGATTAAAAATTGGATAAAATATAGAAATGTAAGGTTATTTTGAGAGACTCATCAAGCAAATATAGTGCAAACAAATTTAGAAATTATGTGGTTTGTTTTAGTTGAAAAATATGTAAATAATTACATATTTGATTCTGACACTACTTCATGGTCAAAGTAGAGCATGTACAGTGCAGGCCTTCTCATTCAATGTGTTTTCTTTATTTTCATGACTATTTACATTCTAGATTGTCACTGAAGGCATCACAGCTATGAATGAACACATGTGGAGTTATGTGCTTAACAAAAAAAGGTGAAATAACTGAAGAAATGTTTTATATTCTACTTTCTTCAAAATAGCCACCCTTTGCTCTGATTACTGTTTCGCACACTCTTGGCCTTCTCTCGATGAGCTTCAAGATGTCACCTGAAGGGGTTTTCACTTCACAGGTGTCATAGTTTTGATGCCTTCAGTGACAATCTACAATGTAAATAATCATGAAAATAAAGAAAACGCTTTGAAATGAGAGGGTATGTCCAAACTTTTGGCCTGTACTGTACACGATCACTACTGGCATGTGTAACCAACTTTCTCACTGCTGCTAAAAAGACCTCTTAGTATAATGAGATGACAAAGAAAAATTAAAACAAATTGGATTTTAAAAACACGCTGTGCTTGCCAAACCGCGCTGTTATCGCCTTCTCTCTGGAAAACAACTGCAACTCTCACACTGATCAAGTAAATATTAATTTTTGAGTGTTTGCATATTGCCTTTCTTTGTTTATGCCGGTTTAGATGACAATAGTGATGGGATCAGCAGTTCTTTTGACTGTACTGAATCACTAGAATCAGTTCCTTAAAGAGGAACATTATCACAATTTCAAAAGGGTTAAAACAAAAAAAATCAATTCCCAGTGGCTTGTTGAATTTTTTGAACTTTTTAAAAGAATTTTAAAGGTCTCGGAATATCCTTAAAAAAAGCTTTAGAGTGCTTGATTTTTGCTATTTGCGATGCGACTATCCATTTCTCTGTGACGTCATACAGTGCTGCCAATGTAAACAAACAATGGCGAATACCACAGCAAGATATAGCGACGTTAGCTCGGATTCAGACTCGATTTTCAGCGGCTTAAGCGATTCAACAGATTACGCATGTATTGAAACGGATGGTTTGAGTATGAAAGTATTGAAGGAGAAACTGAAGCTATTGAGCGAATAGCTATTGACGTTATTCATAGCCACAGCATGGCCGAATAGCTGCGTTAGCATCGCCGGTAAAATATGCGGACCAAACAATCAGGACTTTCGCATCTCGTGACACTGGAACAACTTAAATCCGTCAATTGGTAAGTGTTTTTTCGCATTAAATGTGGGTGGAAGGAAACGTAATATAGTTGCAAATGCATCTGCAGGTTATCCATACATCTCTGCGCCATGTCTGCTTTAGCACCGCCGGTAAATAACATGTTAGCGTCGATTAGCGTAGCATGTTAGCATCGATTAGCTGGCAGTCACGCCGCGACCAACTATGTCTGATTAGCACATAAGTCAACATCAACAAAACTCACCTTTGTGATTTTGTTGACTTTATCGTTGCAAATGCATCTGCAGGTTATCCATACAGCTCTGTGCCATGTCTGTCATTGCCGGTCAAATGTGGAGACACTCCGGTACATTTTCGCATCTTCGGGCCAGTGATGCAACTTGAATCCCTCCCTGTTAGTGTTGTTACACCCTCCGACAACACACCGACGAGGCATGATGTCTCCAAGGTTCCAAAAAATTGTCGGAAAAACGGAAAATAACAGAGCTAAGACCCAATCTTTACAATGTGTTGAAAATGAAAATGGCGACTATATTACCTCGGCGACGTCACATTCTGACGTCATCGCCTCCAGAGCGATACACAGAAAGGCGTTTAATTTGCCAAAATTTACCCATTTAGAGTTCGGAAATCGGTTAAAAAAATATATGGTCTTTTTTCTGCACCATCAAGGTATATATTGACGCTTACATAAGTCTGGTGATTATGTTCCCCTTTAAATTGATTCATTCAAAAATGTGTTCACCAAATCACTTCTGCAGCAGCAGTTCTGTGTGCAGGTCGGCGAATCATGAGTCAGTCAGTAACAGCTTCCCCAGTGGCAGATCTGGATGTGTGTCAGTTCGCGAATGACACAAGCCCTCAGCACCCAATGAACGACACACACAGTGAATGAAAGAGAGCCTCAATGTGACCTCCTCCTCCGTGACACAGTCAGTTCTCTGTGTCAGTACGTTCGCAAATCGCGAGTCCTGATTCTGAATGAGTGAGTGCAGCGCGAATGTGATTCACATCCTCAGCGACAACAAGTCAGTTCTTGTAGGTTCGTGAAGCGAGCCTGAATCACTCAGCTACAGTTCTGTGGGCCAGAGGGCGACAGACGTGAATCGCTCTCTGCAAAAATAAAAAATTAAATTAAGAAACCCTTAACAAATGCCAATATAAAAACGAAATGTTCTGTAGCAAAGAAAACGTAAACTTAAATATGCAAACAAAAAGAAAATAAATACCTTCAAAATAAAACAAATAAATTAAGAGCCAGAAATGCCAACATAAAAACTAAATGTTCTGTAGCCTACGTTTAAAAATATAACAAAGAAAATATCAACTTAAATGTGCAAACAAAAAGAAAATAAATAGGCTACCTTAAATAAAACAAAACAAATATTAAACCAAGTGCCACAAATGCCAACATAAAACAAAAATTTCTGTAGCTTACATTTAAAAATATAAAAATGGAAATATTAACTTAAATATGCAATAAAAAAGAAAATAAATACCTTCAAAATAAAACAAATAAATTAAGAGCCAGAAATGCCAACATAAAAACTAAATGTTCTGTAGCCTACGTTTAAAAATATAACAAAGAAAATATCAACTTAAATGTGCAAACAAAAAGAAAATAAATAGGCTACCTTAAATAAAACAAAACAAATATTAAACCAAGTGCCACAAATGCCAACATAAAAACCAAAATTTCTGTAGCTTACATTTAAAAATATAAAAATGGAAATATTAACTTAAATATGCAATAAAAAATGTATGTGTTGAGATAATGGGGACGGGCGCGTGTGTGTGTTTGTTTTCATGTGGCTTGAGTCAACATTAGCCGTTAGCTTGGAGAATAAATGGAGAACGGATGCCAATGGCATGAAACATATATATATATATATATATATATATATATATCCCCGCGACGGGAGGAGAATCACTCGCGGCATTGGGGCGAGCAGAGCACTGCAGATAGCGAGAGCGTTGTCGTTCACTGAGTGATTCATGTCGTTAATCCGCGGTGGACAAATCGTTCGCTCAGTCCCTCCCCCCCGCCCCCATGATGAGTAGCTGGCTGCGTCGTTCGCCGAAGTCGAGGGTTCAGTGAGTCACAGAATGCGCCAGTTCCACTCATACCGGCATGGTCGCAGCGGAGCTCAATTGAACTGAGAAAGAAACGAATCGGTTCATGAAGTGATTCGGTTCAGTACGTTCACTCAAAAGATTCATTCGTTCGAACAAATCGTTCGCAAACGACAACACTAGATGACAATAGAATGAGATCACGAGACAATTAGAGCGATAAGAAGTTTAACAGAAATGAGCTGATATATGGGGTCAAAATGTTGGCGACCCCTGATCTGAAGAATTGCCTCCAAGTGTTTATTGGCCTTTTCTGACGTTTGTGCTTACAGCGCTGGCGCACATTCTACGCATCAGTCATGATAATAACTAAGCAGCCATGGGGAAGACACGTGTGTGAGTGCTCGTGTGTGAGTGCTCGTGTGTGTGTTGGATTGTAGAGGGCACATTCCTGAGCTGGCCAGGGAGAAAGTGAGAGGCTCCGTTGAGGAGAGAGGGCCTAAAAACACATTCCCAAAGGTTTGAAAAAGAGAAAAAGTGAAGAGCGGAGGCCCCCTTTGTCACCGAGGCCTTACTGGTGCCTCAGGGGCCATATGGACGCCTTCCTCCCATCAGCCCATTCTTCCCTCTCCTCCACCCCCCCTGCTTCATGACACCATGAGCATGGATCATGGCCAAGATGAATACAAGTATATTGGTTTTCTATTTTAGACCCTCTTTACCCCCATTCTGCTTCCCAGCATTCAACTGTTTGTTATTCTCCTCGTTGAAGCTGTTTTTTTTAAACATAGTGTGAAAAGTTGGCGAAGGATATTTGGCCTTGTATCATGCAGTACTCCCCCATTTCCCTTCCAACTCGGTCTCCCTGTGTCACCCCTGCCTCTTTTCTGGCCAGATAGCAGCTGTCAAGTAGTAACTATAGGCTTGCCGGACTGCTCTTGACCTGAGGTGGACCTGGCACTCGGAGGCGTCCACATTTTATCCCCTTGGAGGAGTGAAACTAATTGAGTCCAGAGGGCCTCTGGCAGTGCACTTCAAGGAGAGAACATTCTCATAAATGTTGAGAACAATGCGGCAGTAAAGGGTCTTTTGACATTAATGAGGAGAGAAAAATGTTTTGTCTTTTAGCTATTAAACTGCTTTTTGGTGTTTATTTTTTAAAAATGTTTTGTGTTGCAGTAAAAGGCAAACTAACAGAAAATGTCTTAATAGCACTTTCCGTTTTTAGACATGCAACTGCATGTGAGCAGTGCCTTGTACCTTGTCAAGTGTTTACTAAACTATACTGTAGACCTGCAGCACTGCTTTGGTTAATGCAACCATTTTTACTTTAAAAACAAACCACAGGCAGCATCATGTGTGTTTCATTGTAGACTACCTTATTTACATAAATAGTCTGGCTTTATGTTAAAGCGAGGTAAACAAATAAAACAAAAAAACATGGAAAAATACTGCATGTATTTATTGTGCAATGGAAGACACACTGATTAATTTCTAGCTAAACGATACCCATTCAAACACATAAAAACAAAGAACCTTAACTCAAAATGTGGGCAGTGACATGTTTCGGCTTAACAATTAGAGTCCAGAACCCCAAGCCAATACTTCCCTGCTTGGCACTTAGCATTAAGAGTTGGAATTCAATCAATGATTATTTATATAGTCCTAAATCACTAGTGTCTCAAAGGGCAGCACAAACCACAACACAAACCACAACGACACCCTCGGTAGAGCCCACATAAGGGCAAGGAAAACTCACACCCAGTGGGACGTCGGTGACAATGATGACTATGAGAAACCTTGGAGAGGACTGCATATGTGGGCAACCCCCCTTCCTCAAGTGGAACTGAAAGCAATGGATGTCGAGCGGGTCTAACATGATACTGTGAAAGTTCAATCCATCGTGGATCCAACATAACCGTGAGAGTCCATTCCAAAGTGGATTCAACAAAGCAGCGAGAGTCCCGTCCACAGTGGAGCCAGCAGGAAACCATCCCAAGCGGAGGCGGATCAGCAGCGCAGAGATGTCCCCAACCCATATACAGGCGAGCGGTCCATCCTAGGTCCCGACTCAGGACGAGCGGTCCATCCTGGGTCCTGACTGAAGACAGCCAGCACCTCATTCATGGCCACTGGACCGGACCCCCTCCAGTGGGACGGAGGTGAAAAATAAAAGAAACGGCGGATCAACTAGTCTAAAAAGGGAGTCTATTTAAAGGCTAGAGTATACTAATGAGTTTTAAGGTGAGACTTAAATGTTTCTACTGAGGTGGCATCTCGAACTGTTACCGGGAGGGCATTCCAGAGTACTGGAGCCCGAACGGAAAACGCTCTATATCCCGCAGACTTTTTTTGGGCTCTGTGAATCACTAATAAGCCGGAGTCCTTTGAACGCAGATTTCTTGCCGGGACATATGGTACAATACAATCGGCAAGATAGGCTGGAGCTAGACCATGTAGTATTTTATACGTAAGTAGTAAAACCTTAAAGTCACATCTTAAGTGCACAGGAAGCCAGTACAGGTGAGCCAGTATAGGCGTAATGTGATCAAACTTTCTTGTTCTTGTCAAAAGTCTAGCAGCCGCATTTTGTACCAACTGTAATCTTTTAATGCTAGACATAAGGAGACCCAAAAATATTACGTTACAGTAATCGAGAATTGGGGGTTAAATGACTAAAATGATTGCGGAGCGTGGCCGCCGCTGTTGCTCACTGCTCCCCTCACCTCCCAGGGGGTGGAACAAGGGGATGAGTCAAATACAGAGGGTAATTTCACCACATTTAGTGTGTGTTTGACTAACAGTGGTACTTTAACGTTTAACTCTCGAATCCATAACTGACAACAAGCAGAAAAAAACTTGTAGTAAGGCTTCAGCTATCAGTTACTTTTGTAGTTGATTACTTGAGTAATCAGATAAAAACAAAATTGATGGCCTCCAAAATAGTTGAAACTTTCTAAGATTATTCTGCGTACTATAACCTTTAACTTTTTTTGTACAAAATGCACATCATTAATGGACCTTTTAATCTATGTGCATTAATAACAAAAATGTTGCTCAAACCTTGCTCAAGCGTGCCCCACTGCAGCAGCCGTGCAGAGACTATATTTGCGTGTTTAAAGTTGCGGGTACTCAATGTGGTTCGGATTTGATACATTTTTATTAATTAAAACTGGTTAAACTATTAATCAAAGCAGCAGAATATAAATTGAAGCTTTTTTCTCAATCCAATTAACTAAATAATCATTGCAGCCAAACAGGTAGCAACAAATGGGGGATATGACCTTAGCTACATCCTTGCCATGGGTTACAAACATTAAGATTGACTGTTACAAGTGTCACCTCATCTCAAATATCTTTGAAAGTCAATACGGTTCTTGATTTGAACATTAGAAAGCTGTTTGAAAACAGTAAGTAGTTGCCAGGAACATGTTAAGAATGATCTGACATTTGAACTCAGCTACCTTGACCATATGGGACAAAATAATATATTTTCCTAAA
Source organism: Nerophis ophidion (assembly GCF_033978795.1). Lineage (NCBI taxonomy): Eukaryota > Metazoa > Chordata > Actinopteri > Syngnathiformes > Syngnathidae > Nerophis > Nerophis ophidion. The sequence goes on along the minus strand of NC_084632.1, from coordinate 27,829,978 downwards.
TGTATTACTTTTACATGTACCATCTTTACAAGGACTACAACAAAATTATGGAGACTAAAATGTAGAACGTACAGTCTTGAAAGAAGGACATCATTTGAATGAGAAATAAAATAACACATTTTTCAATTTGCCAGTTGGTTTGTTGTTCAGATATGCTAACAGGAAGAAGCTAAACAAACAGAAGGAGACCAACATTTACACATTTATTTTAATTAACAATTTGATTGACATAACAATGTTATTGTTTCATTTTCATATGCAAATTATCATCACACCAATAAAGGCCAAAATGCAGCACACCACAGGACACTACTCACCTAAATCAAGATAATTAATATATATATTAATTAACATTATTTACATACAAACATATAATATGCTATAATAAAACAGTATATATTATATACCGTATTTTTCGGACTATTAGTCGCAGTTTTTTTCATAGTTTGTTCGGGGGTGCAACTTATACTCAGGAGCGACTTATGTGTGAAATTATTAACACATTACCGTAAAATATCACATAATATTATTTAGTTCATTCACGTAAGAGACTAAACGTATAAGCTTTCATCGGATTTAGCGATTAGGAGTGACAGATTGTTTGGTAAATGTATAGCATGTTCTATATGTTATAGTTATTTGAATGACTCTTACCATAATATGTTACGTTAACATACAAGGCATGTTCTTAGTTGGTTATTTATGCGTCATATAACATACACCTAATCAGCCTGTTGTTCACTATTCTTTATTTATTTTAAATTGCCTTTCAAAAGTCTATTCTTGGTGTTGGGTTTTATCAAATAAATTTCCCCCAAAAATGCGACTTATACTCCAGTGTGACTTTTATACATATTTTTTTTCCTTCTTTATTATGCATTTTCGGCAGGTGTGACTTATACTCCGGAGCGACTTATACTCCGAAAAATACGGTACTGCATATTTTATATTGCTACTATGGTACATTTTTTGTTTACTTAATACCTGCATTATCATTTGCAACCTTACCCTTTCCATCCGTTGAAACTCAGTTACTGTGTGGAACAATTTCCTTTGTGGGTCAATAAAGTTTGTGTAAGTCTAAGTCTATCAACAGCATGTGATGGTCCAGGAATAATAACTTTATATATTGAGAGGCCTATCAACAACAGATAAACATCATGAAATTAAAGCAGCCTTAAAATGACTTCCTTCAAATGTCAAATGTTTGACAAAGCCAGGCTCTAACATTGAAGAGCGATGAAAAAAAGAGCACGACTGGATCACATTGCCCAGAAACCAAATCTCACATCTGTGGCTGGGGGGGATAAAAATACACTGGTGACCAATGAAGCCCCCAAAGAGGGACTATTGATGACATGATGAATCAGTTTGTTCATTTTTGGAACTATATTATTTTCACGTTTAGGACCATTTACAGTATGTTTTTTGTAAAATATAGCCACAGCAAACATTAGTGATACACATTTTAGTGTTGAAATATGAGAAAAATTAAGTGTTTACAATAAATACATACACATTTTCCAAAGAACAATTACTGTATGTGTTGTATCGAGAGGGCATGTTAATAAAAATAGTTTAGTGAAACAAACCATGCTGCCCACCACACTATGGTGTCAATCCCATGCCTTGCAGGACGTTCTCTTCTAGCACCAGAAAATCATCGTACTCTTTCATCTCATCTGGTTCTTCTGAAGGTGACCCTGGCTTCTCAGTTGTCTTTGAAAAAGAAAAATGAACCCTTTGAACATGAGGCATTTGTATAACGCTGTGTCACAATCACATTGATACTTTTCCTCCCTATGGAAAATATTCTTCTGACACTGTTATTTATTGAGAATAAAAAAACAAAACCTAAAATCTAGCGATGTGCCGATCGAAAGTACATGATCGCCATTGCTGATGAATTCTTGCTAATAGCTACACTAACTTGAAGTGACACCAATAAATAAGAGCGTAGTGAACTTTAAGAAGTGTAAATGGAACTGTGTTGCAGCAGAAACTAAGCAGATATGAACAGCAACTCTTAGTGTGTCAGAATTGTTGGAGACAATGCACAATATGTTAGAGGAAGGTGGATCGATCTATAAATTGTTGGTGTCGATACCAAGAGTAGTGTCAGTATATGATCGATACTCAAGTGATTAAGTCTATATATATATTTTTTTTTTAAATCATTTTTGTTGTTGTTTTAGTTATAATTACAAACCCAGGGAACAGGAAAACTTTGAGGGCAAATTCCAAATCATTTAAAAAGGTAGTAGATATATGTTGTACAAAACCCAAAACCAGTGAAGTTGGCACGTTGTGTAATCCGTAAATAAAAACAGAATACAATGATTTTTAAATCCTTTTCAACTTATATTCAATCAAATAGACTGCAAAGACAAGATATTTTATGTTCAAACTGAGGAAAAAAATAGTTTTTGCAAATAATCATTAAGTAGGCACTGGGTCATTTTACCACTGTGTCACATGGCCTTTCCTTTTAACAACACTCAGTAAATGTTTGGGAACTGAGGAGACCAATTTTTGAAGCTTTTCAGGTGGAATTTTTTCCGATTCTTGCTTGATGTACAGCTTAAGTTGTTCAACAGCCCGGTGTCTTCGCTGTGGTATTTTAAGCTTTATATTGCGCCACACATTTTCAATGGGACGCAGGTCTGGACTACAGGCAGGTCAGTCTAGTACCTGCACACTTTTATTACGAAGCCACGCCGTTTTAACACATTGCTTGGCATTGTCTTGCTGAAATAAACAGGGGCGTCCAAGATAACATTGCTTGGATGGCATCATATGTTGCTCCAAAACCTGTATGTACCTTTCAGCATTAATGGTGCCTTCACAGATTGTGTTGATAAGTTTACAATGTCAATAGCACTTACCATACATACATTAAAAAAGTTAGAGTTAATCCATGTTGTCAGTATCGGTCGGTATTGATATCGGCATCAAAAAACCCTGATTGGGAACATCCCCACAAAAAAACTGCAATTCATTGTTTTTTTACCATGTATGTCATCAAGTACATACATCAAACAATTCTGTTTCTAAGATCAACAGACAAATAAATGGGCACTCTTGTATCAATGTATTTATTAATTGGGTCTGGCTTTGAATAACTATCCACCCATCCATTCATTGTCTGTATTTGACTTCGGGCACTAGGTGTGTGGTACAAACCAGACTGGTCCCCAGCCTATCACAGGACACATATACTCAATCATTCCGCTCACATTCAGACAATTTCCAATTAACCAAACCTGTTCTTGTATGTGGGTCTAAGCTGCAGGACTCAAGAAAACTCACGTGTGCGTGAGGAGAACTTGCCAACTCCACACACTGTGATGGCCAAACTAATAGCCACACTGAGCTGGTGCTCACACTTAGGGGGGGGGTTATTATCTGCCAGATTGTTGCAGTATATCCAAGTCATCTCCTAAGTAAAATATTGTAGCGCACACCAAAACTACAGTCAAGAATATGAATCTCACCACTTTCTTCCCTTCAGGTGCTGGCTGGTTTTGCCACAACTCTCTCCTCCTTAAAAGATCGTTCAGCCTCTCTTGCTGCTGCTGAATGCATTTGCCCATGTTCACCCTCTGCACACATATGCAGGAGAAATGAAACGGTTTGAAAACAAAATAAAGACAAACAAGGTTGCAGTAAGGATCTTCTAGGCCAGTGGTTCTCAAATGGGGGTACGTGTACCCCTGGGGGTATTTTAAGGTATGCCAAGGGGTACGTGAGATTTTTTTTTACTATTCTAAAAATAGCAACAATTCAAAAATCCTCTATAAATATATTTATTGAATAATATTTCAACAAAATATGAATGCAAGTTCATAAACTGTAAAAATAAATGCAACAATGCAATATTCAGTGTTGACAGCTAGATTTTTTGTGGACATGTTCCATAAATATTGATGTTAAAGATTTCTTTTTTTGTGAAGAAATGTTTAGAATTAAGTTCATGAATCCAGATGGATCTCTATTACAATCCCCACAGAGGGCACTTTACTTCTATGTGTAGAAATATTTATAATTGAATCACTTTTTTTTTCCAACAAGTTTTTAGTTATTTTTATATCTTTTTTTCCAAATAGTTCAAAAAGACCACTACAAATGAGCAATATTTTGCACTGTTATACAATTTAATAAATCAGAAACTGATGACATAGTGCTGTACTTTACTTCTTTATCTCTTTTTTTCAACCAAAAATTCTTTGCTCTGAATAGGGGGTACTTGAATTAAAAAACTGTTCACAGGGGGTACATCACTGAAAAAGGGTTGAGAACCACTGTTCTAGGCGACTCAGCAGAGAGCACACAAAAACTAATACAATTAATAACAGAAAAAAATTAACAAAATAAAAACAGATGGTTTGACAAAAACAGGTTATCGACTAACAGTAGAAGAGAAAGTCAAACACGAATACAAATAGATGAAGCAGATATCAAAAGAGTAAAATAAATCACATTTGTGGGTGCAATAATAGATGAAGAAATTAACCAAAAATTTAATGTAAATATATGCAACATAAGGTGGCAAGAAATATCTTTATAATGAATAAAGAAAAATATGTTCTAGTCCAAAACTCACTCTACACTCTTTACTGCCTGCTGGTGTTACCATATCTAAGTTATTGTGTAGAAATATGGGGAAATAATTACAAAAGTCCACTTCATTCACTAACCGTGTTCCAAAAAAAGGTCAGTTAGAATAATACATAATGCTGGATACAGAGAACACACTAATCTTTAATTTTTAAAACCCAAAATTTTGAATTTCAATGATTTGGTGCATTTGCAAACAGCTAAAACACATGCACAAAGAAAATGATAACCTGCTACCCAAGAATGTACAACAGGGCCGATTCTCGGAAGGCATATATGAGGGGGCAGTCAGATATGTGAAGGGGGCATCATGTGTACACGCTGTTCCATCATACTCTCGCACTTTTTGTTTGTGCTAATACAGTACTAACATTGCCTTATTATCAAAGGCCTACTGAAACCCACTACTACCCACCATGCAGTCTGATAGTTTATATATCAATGATGAAATATTAACATTGCAACACATGCCAATACGGCCTTTTTAGTTTACTAAATTGCAATTTTAAATTTCCCGGGAGTTTCGTCTTGAAAATGTCATGTAATAATAACGTGTACGCAAGACATCACGGGTTTTTAGGAAGTATGAGCGCTACGCACACACACAGCTAAATGTCGTCTGCTTTAACGGCATAATTACACAGTATTTTGGAGAACTGCGTTCCTGAATCTTTTGCAATTTGTTCAATTAATATTGGAGAAGTCAAAGTAGAAAGACGGAGTTGGGAAGCTTTAGCCTTTAGCCACACAAACACACTGTGATTCCTTGTGTAAAATTCACGGAGTTGAAACTTTCCTATGGATCACAGCGGACATGGATCCCGACCACTTGTCAACCAGCAGGTTTCGGTGAGAAAATTGTGGTTAAAAAGTCGCTTCGTACCGGATATCAGCTGAGCTTGCGCATCCCGTACAGCTGCCGTCAACTTCCCCGAGACACTGCTCATCAACACCTGGCCGTAGACGTACACTTCCGACTATCAGGTACTGTTAAACTCACTAAAACACTAGCAACACAAAAGAAAGGTAAGGGATTTCCCAGAATTATCCTAGTAAATGTCTCTAAAAACATATGAATCCGTCTCAATGCAATTTTTTTTATTTTTTTTATTTTTTTTTTTTAGTCCGTCGCTATCAATATCCTCAAACACGAATCTTTCATCCTCGCTCAAATTAATGAGGAAATTATCGTTTTCTCGGTCCGAATAGCACTTTTTGTTGGAGGCTCCCATTAAAAACAATGTAAAGATGTGAGGAGGCCCCACACGTGTGACGTCATCGTCTGCGACTTCCGGTAGAGGCAGGGCTTTTCTCCAGTTGCGAACTTTATCGTGGATGTTCTCCACTAAATCGTTTCAGCAAAAATATGGCAATATCGCGAAATGATCAAGTATGACACATAGAATGGACCTGCTATCCCCGTTTAAATAGGAAAATCTCATTTCAGTAGACCTTTAACAATGTTGTTGTTAGCTACAGTATCGGCCTGACATACTAAAAACCAAATACCATACACTAAACAGCAATCTATAAAATAGCCTGCACTATTAGCACTATTAGTGGGCGCTTTGCATGTAATTTACAAGGACTGTATGTACCATTGTAAAGTGGTGCAGACCGCTTTAATTAAATGACGATTTTGCGTGTACTGTACAGCAGGGATCCCCAACCTTTTTTCCCCACCAGGTTTAATGTATGCATTATTTTCAAGGACCGGCTTTCCACGTGTGGCAGATAAAAACAGCAAAAAATCAGCATGAAAAATCCACTCACTATAACGCTGATGTTGTGGGAGCCCTGGTCGTATTTCTTGGTCCTCGGCATGTTGACAGCATATACTAGATACCAATGTTTCTTAATTATAGGGCCTTTTTTTTCAAGTTGTGTTGTACTGTACTAACTAACCAAGAGTAATCAGTTTCTCCTGTTCTTTTAAATTATATTTATTTATTGTGTTCTCTGACCAGTAAGCATGTAGACACTTGCAGCGTGAGGAATTTCACTGTGACGCAAATAATGGTAGCCTACATATTCCTTTTCATCACCTTAAAACAGTAATAGCATATGACAGCTCTTTTTGACTAAACAGCTCATTTTGACAGAACACCTGAAGCAGCAAATACACACAGCTTTAACTTACAGTTGTGTAGATGTCACCATCGAGGGCTCGCCTGCTAATGGCATCAAATAGCATCAAAAATAAAGTGTGTCCTCTTTACTTTCTTCCAGGTGTTAACATATTGCAATGTACAACATGTTAAATCATCGCCTTTTTGTTTTGATGCTGTGGGTGAAAAAATAAACTTCCTTATTTCACAATGAAAAGGACCTGATTGGCTCTCATTTGTTGCTAACATTCTCCCTCTCAAATATTGTACGCTATTAAATAACTTTTATTGGATATATTCCGAACTTGTCTCACTTAATTTCAAGACAAAATTTAATATGATTGGATTTTGTTTCCGACAACTTTTAGTCTTATTTTTAATTCGTCGACACTGGTTTGCTGAGGGCTGGAGGGAAGAGTGTGTGTGTCTGTGTGCGTGCGGACTTGCGAAACATGACATAGGTGATGGACAGAAAACCGGGAACATGCATGTACAACATTTAAAACCTACAGAACACGTATGACCGACAGCATATCAGTATGAGGTACTAAATTATGGAATGAATTTTGCAAAGAAGCCAAACAATGTACTAATGGGATTTACTTTAAGGGCCTGTTCAAGCTTCAAGTGTTTGTAAAGTACAAAGAAGAAGAATTACGGAAAACATCATGAACTTATTGAAAATCAGATATTATTAATCTCATTAATTGAATAACAACTGACTTACCTATTACTTAACTATTTATGAAGAGAGCTGTTGTATTAAGAATGAATTCATGTATATTGTGTACAAATTAAGAACAGGAAGAGAACATATGTGTTGTTGGGAAGTAGAAAAGGAATAGGATTAAATAAACTTTGCTTCTTCATACTCCTTTTTGGACATGTTAAGAAAAAAAAATCTAAATCACAATATGTAAAATATGTGATGTATCATATTGACAATGAATACATGTTCGAATTAAACTTCAACCAAATGTGTGATCCAGTATACTTTATCAAGAATCTTTGTTTAAATAATATGGACTACGTCAGCCTTACCTCATTTCTTGGAGCAATGTAGTAAACAGGCGGAATTTGAAATACACGGAGTATTCCAACATCGTCAGCCACAGCCAGAAAGTGCTGCTTTGCTGTAGGCACAAAGATATACAAATAAACTTCCAAACATAACTGAGAAATAAACCAACTCTAATGTTAACTGTAGAGTTTTTCTGTGTAGATCTTGTAAATTTAACTCTAAATTGTGCATAGGTGTGAATCTAAGTGTGCCTGAAGTGATGTGGTTTATGAGAGTATATAAAAGTGTCTCTACAAGACTCACAGGAGACAGTCCATGGTTTGATGCAGGTTATTTTGCCATTAGTCATGTGTTCTTGCACGTGGACAGCTTCTCCAGTTTTCTGCAGTAAGTTCCACACCTCAATTTTTCCATCTCCTTTACCAACAAAAAAAACTGCTGGCCGAGTCAAAGACCAGCATGCCACTGTACAATGCCCCTCCAAGGTTGGCATCAGAAAAAGAGGGCCGTCCTGAAGGTTGGTTAGCAAAAATGTAAAAATAGGTCAACTTTAAAAGTTTAATACAATCTTAGGTGATTAAAAAAACATTTGCTAATACATTTTTTTTTTTTAAATGCCCTTTGATGTCTATTTTCAGTCACAATCCAGAGCAATGAACGAATAGTTAAAAGCCTTTGTTCAGTTAAAATTGTAATTATTTTTACCAACACTCCCTCCTTCCATATGGCAATATTGCAGCTTCCATACAGTGAAGTTCCAGTCAAAACGATGTCTTTAAAAAAGGGTGAGCGGTCAATTGTATTCACCAAGCAGGGATGGATTCTAAAACTACAAAGAGGTTTGGGATCTGGACAGACAAAAATAGTTGGTGGTTAACATTCAGAATCATGTGTTTTACTGAGTTGTAACGGACTAGTTCATTAGTAACGAGTATAATTACAGAGGTAACTTGGTTTTTGTACAACCCACTTTTTGTATGAAAGGTTTTTCATTTTTCTCGGTTATCATGTTCACAAACATTGCACCTTACAAACTAATCCATTTACCTGCGTATCTTTTGGCATTATTAATACACTGCATGAGTCCAATTGTGTTCTTAACATATCTTTATTCCAAAACTTACATTTGTTAGCCTGTTCTCAACTCCCAGCCATGAGTACATAGCTTCAAAATAAGCCAGCAAGGAGCCAAAGAATGTTACAAGTGTCATCACTTTGATAAAAAAAAATTGAGAAACACTACAGAATTCTAGAAATAACTACAAAGATGGCTTCAATGTATCTCTCTCTCCTTTCCCCTTCTCCATTACGACTAGTCGCCGTCTTAGCCAACAAGAGTAATTTCTATGTATTTGAAATTTTTTTCCTGAGAGGAAAACTTCAATAATTCTCTAAAGGGTGTAATACAATTTTTGAGTTTCTAGAATGGAATAATTAGATGTGTACTATTTTGAACGATTCGATCTGCATTAGACCTTTCTGAACCGAGGTACCACTGTGTAATATATAGTGAAAATAAAACTTTCCAAATTGCTCTCGTTCTATTTAATTGTTCTTGACAAGCTTATTAACTCACAAATTAGTTGATCAAGGTCATTTTTCTCCAGTTTCCAGTCAGTGTAAACAATCTCCCCATCCTGGACACAGAAATATACATTAGGTTGAATGGAATTCATTTGGGAGACATTTTTTCCAAAGAAAATAAGTCGTCCAAAGAGAAGCGAATTAAAATTGTGCAATACGTGGACAAATCTTATGCCACCATTTGCTTAAGGTTTTTTCATGACCCTTTTCACAGCAGTCAATTTGATAAGTAGTAAACAATACATATTAACACTCAAAAGTGTTCAGTTATTTTGAAAGTATATAACAAACTCAAAAAGCAGTTTGAGAAGAATCAAATCTTATTTAATCTTGCACGCTTTCCATATTTCAGCTGTTACAGATAATCTGTTCACATCCTATATTTGTGTTTACAAAATAACTTGTGTCTCCATTTTCTTGTTTCTACAAACGGAAAGAAGACATGGTTGAACATCCATCCATCCATCCATCCATTTTCTACCGCTTACTCCATTCATGGTCACGGGGGCCGCTGGAGCCTATCTCAGCTACAATCGGGCAGAAGGCGGTGTACACCCTGGACAAGTCGCCACATCATCGCAGGGCCAACACAGATAGACAGACAACATTCACACTCACATTTACACACTAGGGCCAATTTAGTGTTGCCAATCAAATCACACAAAAAAAAAACAGGACAGATTTTATCCAAATTTTGAGGTACATAATCTAAGGCAGTACCCACAGAAAACTGGTGAGAGCCTGGATAAAAATGTGCCTCATAGACTCATAGAATTAAAAATGTATCAAATGTTTTACACTTGGCAAGAGATTTAGAGCTCCTTTTTAGATTTAGCTTTAGATTTAACATTTAGCGCTCACATTTCGATTAGATATTTACATTAAACATTGAGATTTATATTTAACATTTAGGTTTACATTCAACATTTACATGTAAATTTTAAACTAAATCCATCTGAACTTTAGAAAATACTGCGGTAATAAGTTAGTATTGCAGCAAAAAAAACTATCATCGGCATCCATCAACTTTAAAATAGCATCTTAAATCTAAACATGAACGTGAGGATGGCATCGCTCACATAAATGCTACATAGGCAGTAACAGATCACAACAAACTTTGCTAGTGGCAGTATACCTGCGTTCACCACAGATCCGTTAAAAACATTAATTTCTAAATGGACAGTCACTGCATGCAGTGTTGCCAGCTTGGCGACTTTGTTGCCAAATCTGGCGACTTTCCAATCCTCTTGGCAACCTTTGGTGGTATTGGAGACTTTTTTGTTTCTTGGAGACACGCAGCAGTACTGTCCTAAACGAGCAGTGACGGGTGCTGCTCTGAGCCTCTTCCCCGTTCCAAAGCACTTGCGGCGGTTATTATTTGCTGTCTGGACATCTGTACCTACGACATACTTTGCGATATTTTTGCAAAGACTTTAAAAGTCTGCACTGAATTTTTACTATACTTTTTGTCGCTAAGTGTTGAGCAAATCAATGACTTGCTTGTTACTTGTTATTTATACAAGCAATTAATAACCGGTAATTAATCACAGTAATAACTGGCACACACACATATATATATGTATACTATTTATATATACATACACAAACACATATATTTTTTAACCTTTAGGGCTCCCTTCAAGTTTGGTCCCGGGGACCCAAGAGGGTATCAGTCATAAATATGTTATATATAATTTTATAAATACGTCTTTTTTTTTCAATGCTTAAAACACTAGGTCAACTTAAGGTCTATTTGTCAATATAAGGTTTTTTTAATGCTTTATGACCTTTTTGTCAAACCTGTTTTTTAAGGCAAAACCAAAATTTGCAACATTTCCCCTAAAAAAATTCAAAGTAGAAAATGTTATGTCAAATAATTGTACAATAATTCATAACAACATTGATTCATTATTATTTTTTGCGCAATGACTACTAAAATTCTTGGGGATCTATAAAGGACAGTAAGAAAACAAGTCACATATTTTCTTCAGATCTATCTGTTGATTATAAGTTTTTATTATTTGTTATACTTTTTGTCAAAGAAAACTTTTTTTATGCCATACACAGAAAAAACTGTGATGTATCATGTTGTAATAAACTTAAACGACAAATCACAAGAACATGGATCCTTAAATAGGTCAATAATTCATAGCAACATTGATTTGATTCATTTTTTTTTTTTTTTTTTAGCAATGATAGCTTTAAAATAAAATTAAAAAAAAACATATTGCACAGCAGCTTTGTTATTAGAGTCAACATTACAACTTTTACTTGTTACATTTCCTGTTTGGTCTTTTATTCCACTTTTTTTTTTTTTTTTTGTAATAGTATTTTTATTATATGCCCTGGGCTGTTAAAAAATAACTGTCGGCCGCAAAAGGTTTTTTTTAACGGCCCAGGGCATATACTAAAAATACAACCCAGCACTAGTTAGTAGGGGTGTGGAAAAAAAATTGATTTGAATATGAATCAAATCGAATGCGTTGTGCGATTCGAAATCGGTTCTCATTTTTAAAAAAAAATATTTTTTTATTTTTCATTTTATTTATTTATTTTTTATATATTTAAATGTTTTATTTTTTTATCAATGCAACAAAACACTACACAGCAATACCATAACAATGCAATCCAATTCCAAAACCAAACCTGACCCAGCAACACTCAGAACTGCAATAAACAGAGCAATTGAGAGAAGACACAAACACGACACACAACAAACCAAAAGTAGTGAAACAAAAATGAATATTATCAACAACTGTATCACTTTTAGTTATAATTTCAGCATAGCAGTGATTAAAAATCCCTCATTTACATTATCATTAGACATTTATAAAAAATTTCCAAAAAGAACAATAGTGTCACAGTGGTTTACACTTGTATCGCATCTCATAAGCTTGACAACACACTGTGTCCAATGTTTTCACAAAGATAAAAAAAAGTCTTATTTTTGGTTTGATTAATAGTTAAAAAAAATTACATTATTGCAATCAGTTGATAAAACATTGTCCTTTATAATTATAAAAGCTATAAAAAAAAATCTACTACTCTGCTAGCATATCAGCAGACTTGGGTAGATCCTGCTGAAATCCTATGTATTGAATGAATCCAGAATCGTTTTGAATCGGAAAAACATCTTTTTTGAATCGAGAATTGAGTTGAATCGAAAAAATAGATATATTATTGAATCCCGACCCCAAGAATCTATATTGAATTGAATTGTGGGACACTCAAATATTTGCAGCCCTACTAGTTAGTGAAGAAGCAGTGAAGGATGGAACAAGGTGGAACTAAAGAATACAAATTAAAAATGTGGAACAAGTGTGCTGGCCAGACAAGGAACACAAGGTTTATGTGCCACGAAAAAATACTGAGACTAAACAGGAAATGCTACTAAAACAAGACAGGAAATTAGATCAAACAGGAAAATAAAGAACCAAACAAGTCCAAACTGTCATGTAAGATCATGACATAGAGACAGCATTCACACAGTGAGGTTCATTTTGCTAATCACATAATATTACTTTGGACAAAAGAAAGTTATTGCCCCCCCAAAAATAATCAAAGACATCTACACTGAGGGTGAATATTCAGGAATATTTACCCTTGTTCCAATAAAAATCTTGGTATTTACATCTTCCAGAGCTGCAAGGCCTTTGCCTGAGGGCACTTGTAGTTGGCTGTAGTCCGGAATTTCTTCATGGTCTTCAGCAATTTCTTGATGAATTAAAACACATGTTAAAATGTCAGAAAAACAAGCCATGTTTCTCCTTTTAACGTTTAGTATTTCGTAATTTAGCAAGAAAACATTGAAGAGGGATGCAAAACTACATACATTTCTGCATCTGGCTAAGTAATCTTACCTGGTGAGAAAATGTTTGTGAGGAGAGGAAAGTTAAGAGGTAATGGTGATAGCAGCAGTGGTATGATAAAGCAACAGTGGTATGATGTAGCCAAATGGATGATAATGTGCACATGATGGGACAGCTCTCCATTACAAAAGCCAAAAAGTCTGAGACAAGACAGGACTGTTCAATTACTCCATCGCTGTTACCTTGACAGTTCCTTTTACTGTACTCAACTAGATGGGTTCTTGAAAGTCCGATTGCATTACTTAATCTCATATCCACCCAATCTACTTCCCTTGGTTGTGAAGCTCCTCAATTACTGTAATAGATTGGTTCCTTGAAAGTATGATCACATTACCTAATCTCATATCTTCCCAATCTACTTCCCCTGGTTGTGGCGCTTTTACAGATCTTACAATAGCCCTTCAATTACTATAAGCAGTGGAAAGGCCTTCTCAGCTGGGCTAAACAGTATTAGAAACCCATTTACTGTACCTACATTTAGGCTCAATTGGACTACCTCTTCCCCCCTTTGTTTTACCCTCCCTCCTTGTTTTTGCATGTTCACGTCAATCAAGGGGCATTTGAATTATCCGGCAGGGAAGGAGAACGGCGAAGTACCACCCTTGACGTGAAGTAGGGAAGTGAAGTGAAGTATATTTATATAGCGCTTTTCTCTAGTGACTCAAAGCGCTTTTACATACTGAAACCCAATATCTAAATTCCATTTAAAGCAGTGTGGGTGGCACTGGGGGCTGGTGGGTAAATTGTCTTGCCCAAGAACACAACAGTAGTGACTAGGATGGCAGAAGCGGGGATCGAACCTCGAACCCTCAAGTTGCTGGCACGGCCACTCTACCAACCGGGCTAAACTGCCCTCCTTACACTATCGAGTGCGGGGAAAAAGATGGCAGAACAAAAATCTAGAGAAGCGTACTTATGTGAGTAATAAGCATAATTAATTGTTTTCTAAATGACGACACTTGTGGTTTTAGTCAGATTTCAAACCTTAGCTACAGTATTTTAATATTGGCTTTAAACACAAACACACAACAAAACACACTTAAGCTATTACAAGCTGATACACCAGCACATGCATATTTCGCCAAAACTGTCTTCTAAATGGTCTTCTTCTTAATAAAGATAGGCAAAAATAAATAAGAAGAGCACGAATAAGGTCGAATATCCTGTATCACAGCATCTTTAAAGTAGACAAACATTTGTTGCATCAGCCTTACTTCACTGCTGGTAAACGGCAAGGGTTGATGACCTGATGAGACTCAAGCGACGTCCGTATGCATAGGGGCGTATTTTCAATACTTCACCAATGCACTAGATGCTCGATCCAAGAGAAGGAAGGGGAGGAAGGAGAGGAAGGAAAATTCAAATTGAGCCTTACATCCTAAATTTGAGTATTTGTTCAATGAAATTTAATCTATTTGTTCCCAACAGTTTATTATCTTCATCGCATAGCGAGTTTCTTGGCTGCACTGCTTTCAGTAGGCTGTGTATTTTTGTCCCATCAGATTTCACTTTCTATGCAATTTTAATAGATAGACAGATAGATAGATAGATAGATAGATAGATAGATAGATAGATAGATAGATAGATAGATAGATAGATAGATAGATAGATAGATAGATAGATAGATAGATGGATGGATGGATGGATGGATGGATGGATGGATGGATGGATGGATGGATGGATGGATGGATGGATGGATGGATGGATAGATAGATAGATAGATAGATAGATACATAGATAGATAGATAGATAGATTGATAGATAGATAGATAGATAGATTGCTAGATAGATAGTACTTTAGTGATTTCTTCAGGAAAGTTACTTCAGGAAAATAAAAATTCCAGCAGCAGTGTACAGAATTGATATCGAATTTGAAAAGTAAATAATAAATAATGGGGGTATATGTTATTGTTTTGCATCCCCTGTCATCCTAGTACCCCCTCTCTCCCAGAGAGAAGTTGTACAGTCGGATGGCGTGTGGAAAAAAGGAGTTTTTGAGTCTATTTGTCCTGCAGTCCTTTAGTCCTTTCCCATGAATTGATTAATGTGGACCCCGACTTAAACAAGCTGAAAAACGTATTTGGGTGTTACCATTTAGTGGTCAATTGTACGGAATATGTATTGAACTGTGCAATCTACTAATAAAACTTCCAATCAATCAATCAATGCACTTTGGATGAAGCAGTCTAGCACAGAACAGGCTCCTCTGGCTACTGGTAATGGTATGCAGAGGGTGACTGGCATCATCCATAATGCTCAGTAGTTTTTCCACAGTCCTCTTCTGTGCCACCGTCTCCAGAGAATATAATCTGCGCAGGTCATTCAGAATCAAGAGTGCTGGCCATTGTAACTTAAACTATGTTAACAATAGTGCTGTATCTTTAAAGGCCTACTGAAACCCACTACTACCCACCATGCAGTCTGATAGTTTATATATCAATGATGAAATATTAACATCGCAACACATGCCAATACGGCCTTTTTAGATTACTAAATTGCAATTTTAAATTTCCCGGGAGTTTCTTCTTGAAAACGTCCCGTAATGATGATGTGTACGCGTGATGTTACGGACTGTTAGGAAATATGAGCGCTGCACACACACACAGCTAAAAGTCGTCTGCTTTAATCGCATAATTACACAGTATTTTGGAGATCTGTGTTGCTGAATCTTTTGCAATTTGTTCAATCAATATTGAAGAAGTCAAAGTAGAAAGATGGAGTTGGGAAGCTTTAGCCTTTAGCTACACAAACACACGGTGATTCCTTGTTTAAAATTTCCGGAGGTGAAACTTTCCTATGGATCAGAGCGCGGTCGAGCGAACATGGATCCCGACTGAATGTCAACCAGCAGGTTTCGGTGAGAAAATTGTGGTAAAAAGTCGCCACTTACCGGAGATCAGCTGAGCTTGTGCCGTGCATAAAGCTGCCGTCGACTTCCCTGAGACACTGGCGTCAAGACACCCGTGGACACACACCTCCGACTATCAGGTACTGTTAAACTCACTAAAACACTAGCAACACAATAGAAAGATAAGGGATTTCCCAGAATTATCCTCGTAAATGTGTCTAAAAACATCTGAAAAGTTGCGAACTTTATTGTCGATGTTCTCTACTAAATGCTTTCAGCAAAAATATGGCAATATCGCGAAATGATCAAGTATGACACATAAAATGGACCTGCTATCCCCGTTTAAATAAGAAAATCTCATTTCAGTAGGCCTTTAAAGTAGACAAACATTTGTTGCATCTGCCTTACTTCACTTCTGGCAAAAAGGCAACGGTTGATGACCTGACGAGACTTAAGCGACGTCCGTATGCATAGGGGCTTATTTTCAATACTTTGCCAAGGCACTAAATGCTCGATCCAAGAAAAGGAAGGGTAGGAGGGAGAATTCAAATTGAGCCTTACATCCTAAATTCTAGTATTTGTTCAATGAAATGTAATCTATTTGTTCCCAACAGTTTATTATCTTCATCTCATAGCGAGTTTCTTGGCTGCACTGCTTTCAGTAGGCTATATGTATTTTTGTCCCATCAGATTTCACTTTCTATGCAATTTTAATAGATAGATAGATAGATAGATAGATGGATGGATGGATGGATGGATGGATGGATGGATGGATGGATGGATGGATGGATGGATGGATGGATAGATAGATAGATAGATGGATGGATGGATGGATAGATAGATAGATAGATAGATAGATAGATAGATAGATAGATAGATAGATAGATAGATAGATAGATAGATAGATAGATAGATAGATAGATAGCTAGATAGATAGATAGATAGATAGATAGATAGATAGATAGATAGATAGATAGATAGATAGATAGATAGATAGATAGAGACAGACAGATAGATAGATAGATAGATTGCTAGATAGATAGTACTTTGGTGATTTCTTAGGGAAAGTTACTTCAGGAAAATAAAAATTCCAGCAGCAGTGTACAGAATTGATATCGAATTTGAAAAGTAAATAATAAATAATGGGGGTATATGTTATTGTTTTGCATCCCCTGTCATCCTAGTACCCCCTCTCTCCCAGAGAGGAGTTGTACAGTCTGATGGCGTGTGGAACAAAGGAGTTTTTGAGTCTATTTGTCCTGCAGTCCTTTAGTCCTTTACCATGAATTGATTAACGTGGACCCCGACATAAACAAGTCGAAAAACTTATTCGGGTGTTACCATTTAGTGGTCAATTGTACGGAATATGTACTGAACTGTGCAATCTACTAATGAAAGTTCCAATCAATCAATCAATCAATGCACTTTGGGTGAAGCAGTCTAGCACAGAACAGGCCCCCCTTGCTACTGATAATGGGACGCAGAGGGTGACTGGCATCATCCATAATGCTCAGTAGTTTTTCCACAGTCCTCTTCTCTGCCACCGTCTCCAGAGAATATCATCTGCGCAAGTCATTCAAAATAGAGAGTGCTGGCCAATGTACCTTAAACTATGTTAGCAATGGTGCTGTAGCTTTAACTAATCAGATATCAGATTCAACTAACAACGTCAGCTACCAGGTGTGCAATAACATCAGCATTTTTCTGTACTCCAATTGGTTGATCTAAGCAAAACAAAACAATGTTATAGGTGGTGGCATTTCACCCTAAATGTTGCTTGCCAAACTATCAATTAAAAATAGAAGACGTTTGACAAGATAAATATGTCATAATCCACTCACAATGATGGAGTAGAAGAAGAGGTTTATTTGGTGTCTAGGTTTTCCCCTACATTGCCAAGATACCCATGGCGGTAGGAGCTTGGTTAGGGGCGGGAGGGGTCATTGTCACAATGACATTATCGCATAATTTGCTTAGTTTGGTATGATATTAGTTTCTTTGAAAAGGCTTAAAAAATGTATGCATGAATTTGAAATTGATTACGTATGTGTTTTTATTAAGTATTAGGGTATATCGTTTTGCTGCATTTTCAATTATTGCTGCTTATTGTACAATGTTGAGAATTTTTTAAGTATCTATTTAGAGACTTTGTGACTTTTTCTTTATTAAAAAACGACTAGCAACAAATCTAGCCTCTTTTTCTGGTGGTGTTATAGACTGTAGTCGTGTTTAGAGACTTTACTTCAGTCCCTCGATGTCCGCGACGAAAAGCTAGCTGCAACAAGCGTGGGGTCACACTTGCTTCGCGCTGCAGCTCCAGTTGGACAATCTCTCTGTAAAAGCCACTGTCTTAGGACTTGCACGTTTTGTAGATATGTGAGTATATCGTGGATGGATCAAAGTTACATCCAAATGGCTGACATTGTTTACATTTTCAAGGGACACAACACCCGGTTTTGGCAGTGCTGTTTTCAG